>NC_058405.1:96616895-96779228 GCF_002201575.2 Neomonachus schauinslandi | reverse complement strand
TTGCCAATTTGGATGCCTTTGATTTCTTTTTGTTGTCTGATTGCTGTGGCTAGGACTTCCAATACTATGTTGAATAGCAGTGGTGATAGTGGACATCCCTGCCGCGTTCCTGACCTTAGGGGGAAAGCTCTCAGTTTTTCCCCATTGAGAATGATATTCGCTGTAGGTTTTTCATAGATGGCTTTTATGATATTGAGGTATGTACCCTCTATCCCTATACTCTGAAGAGTTTTGATCAAGAAAGGATGCTGTACTTTGTCAAATGCTTTTTCTGCATCTATTGAGAGGATCATATGATTCTTGTTCTTTCTTTTGTTGATGTATTGTATCACATTGATTGATTTGCGGATGTTGAACCAACCTTGCAGCCCAGGGATAAATCCCACTTGGTCATGGTGAATAATCCTTTTAATGTATTGTTAGATCCTATTGGCTAGTATTTTGGTGAGAATTTTTGCATCCATATTCATCAGGGATATTGGTCTGTAATTCTCCTTTTTGATGGGGTCTTTGTCTGGTTTTGGGATCAAGGTAATGCTGGCCTCATAAAATGAGTTGGGAAGTTTTCCTTCCATTTCTATTTTTTGGAACAGTTTCAGAAGAATAGGTATTAATTCTTGAAATGTTTGGTAGAATTCCCCTGGGAAGCCATCTGGCCCTGGGCTTTTGTTTTTTGGGAGATTTTTGATGACTGCTTCAATTTCCTTAGTGGTTATAGGTCTGTTCAGGTTTTCTATTTCATCCTGGTTCAGTTTTGGTAGTTGGTACATCTCTAGGAATGCATCCATTTCTTCCAGGTTATTTAATTTGCTGGCATAGAGTTGCTCATAATATGTTCTTATAATTGTTTGTATTTCTTTGGTGTTGGTTGTGATCTCTCCTCTTTCATTCATGATTTTGTTGATTTGGGTCATTTCTCTTCTCTTTTTGATAAGTCTGGCCAGGGGTTTATCAATCTTGTTAATTCTTTCAAAGAACCAGCTCCTAGTTTCGTTGATCTGTTCTCCTGTTCTTTTAGTTTCTATTTCATTGATTTCTGCTCTGATCTTTATTATTTCTCTTCTCCTGCTGGGTTTAGGCTTTATTTGCTGTTCTTTCTCCAGCTCCTTTAGGTGTAGGGTTAGGTTGTGTACTTGAGACCTTTCTTGCTTCTTGAGAAAGGCTTGTATTGCTATATACTTTCCTCTTAGGACTGCCTTTGCTGCATCCCAAAGATCTTGAACAGTTGTGTTTTAATTTTCATTGGTTTCCATGTATATTTTTAATTCTTCTTTAATTTCCTGGTTGACCCATTCATTCTTCAGTAGGATGCTCTTTAGCCTCCATGTATTTGAGTTCTTTCTGACTTTTGTCTTGTGATTGAGCTCTAGTTTCAAAGCATTGTGGTCTGAAAATAAGCAGGGAATGATTCCAATCTTTTGGTACCGGTTGAGACCTGATTTATGACCTAGGATGTGATCTATTCTGGAGAATGTTCCATGGGCACTAGAGAAGAATGTGTATTCCGTTGCTTTGGGGTGGAATGTTCTGAATATGTCTGTAAAGTCCATTTGGTCCAGTGTGTCATTTAAAGTCTTTATTTCCTTGTTGATCTTTTGCTTAGATGATCTGTCCATTTCAGTGAGGGGGGTGTTAAAGTCCCCCACTATTATTGTATTGTTGTCGATGTGTTTCTTTGCTTTTGTTATTAATTGGCTTATATAATTGGCTGCTCCCATGTTAGGGGCATAGATATTTACAATTGTTAGATCTTCTTGTTGGATAGACCCTTTAAGTAGGATATAGTGTCCTTCTTCATCTCTTATTACAGTCTTTGGTTTAAAATCGAATTTGTCTGATAAAAGGATTGCCACCCCAGCTTTCTTTTGGTGTCCATTAGCATGGTAAATGGTTTTCCACCCCCTCACTTTCAATCTGGGGCTGTCTTTGGGTCGAAAATGAGTCTCTTGCAGACAGCATATTGATGGGTCTTGTTTTTTAATCCAGTCTGATAGCCTGTGTCTTTTGATTGGGGCATTGAGCCCATTTACATTCAGGGTAACTATTGAAAGATAGGAATTTAGTGCCATTGTATTGCCTGTAAGGTGACTCCTACCGTATATTGTCTGTGTTCCTTTCTGGTCTATGTTGCTTTTAGGCTCTCTTTG
The DNA here is from genome assembly GCF_002201575.2 of Neomonachus schauinslandi. NCBI lineage: Eukaryota > Metazoa > Chordata > Mammalia > Carnivora > Phocidae > Neomonachus > Neomonachus schauinslandi. The sequence continues at coordinate 96,777,081 of NC_058405.1, read as the reverse complement.
CTTAGAGGACCCCTTTCAAGATTTCCTGTAGGGCTGGTTTTGTGTTTGCAAATTCCTTTAGTTTTTGTTTGTCCTGGAAGCTTTTTATCTCTCCTTCAATTTTCAATGACAGCCTAGCTGGGTATAGTATTCTTGGCTGCATATTTTTCTCATTTAGTGCTCTGAATAGATCCTGCCAGTCCTTTCTGGCCTGCCAGGTCTCTGTGGATAGGTCTGTTGCCAATCTAATGTTTCTACCCTTGTAGGTTACAGATCTCTTCTCCCGAGCTGCTTTCAGGATTTTCTCTTTGTCTATGAGACTCGTAAGTTTTACTATTAGATGTTGGGGTGTTGACCTATTTGTATTGATTTTGAGAGGGGTTCTCTGTGCTTCCTGGATTTTCATGCCTGTTTCCTTCCCCAAATTAGGGAAGTTCTCTGCTATAATTTGCTCCATTATACCTTCTGCCCCTCTCTCTCTTTCTTCTTCTTCTGGGATCCCAATTATTCTAATGTTGTTTCATCTTACGGTATCACTTATCTCTCGAATTCCGCCCTCGTGATCCAGTAGTTGTTTATCTCTCTCTTTCTCAGCTTCTTTATTTTCCATCATTTCATCTTCTATACTACTGATTCTCTCTTCTGCCTCATTTATTCTAGCAGTTAGCGCCCCCATTTTTGATTGCACCTCATTAATAGCCTTTTTGATTTCTACTTGGTGGATTTTAGTTCTTTTACTTCTCCTGAAAGGGTTTCTCTAATAACTTCCATATTTTTTTCAAGCCCAGCTAGTATCTTTAAAGTGATGACTCTGAACTCTAGATCTGACATCGTACTAATGTCCGTATTGAGTAGGTCCCTGGCAGTCGGTACTACCTCTTGTTCTTTTTGTTGAGGTGATTTTTTCCGTCTTGTCATTTTGTGCAGAGGAGAATAGATTAATGAGAGAACAAAATGCTAGCAGAGTAACAACGTCCCCAGAAAATATACTCTAAACAAATCAGAAAAAACCTGAAGCAGTGGGAAAAGAAAGGGAAAGAGAGAAAAAAGAAAAAGAAAAAAAAGAAAAAGATAAAGATGAAAACAAAAACAAACAAAACAAAACAACAACAAAAAAACCAGAATGTGATCAAATATGATCAGGCTGGTATATAGATCAGTGCCACACACTAGATTTGGGGTGTATTTTGGTCTTTTAGAAGAAAGTGCCTCCCAAAATTCTAAAGAAAGAAAAACTTATATATGTACAAAAATAAGGGTTGATCTGATGAAGGGATGGAATATGACTGTAAAGATGGAAATTATAAAAAATTTTATAAAAGGAATTGATAAGAAGTTGTTTGAAAAAAGAAAGAAGAGGATTTAAAAAAAGAAAAAAAAAGGGAGAGGATGTGATCAGGCAGGGGAATAGAAAACACCATATACTAGAGATTTAGGGTATATTTTGATCTGTTAGAAGAAACTATCTCAAAATTTTAAAGAGAGAACAACTTATATATATAAGCCAAAAATACGGGTAACTACTATGAAGGGACAGAATATGACTCTAAAAATGAAAAATAAAAATGTTTTTTTTTTAAAAAAAAGGGATTGATAAGATGTTGGTTGAAAAAGGGAAAAAGAAAAATTCAAAAAGAAAAAAAAAGAAAAAAAGACAGTTAAAAAAATTAACTTTGAAAGACTACAGAATCATGGTAAAAAAGCCATGAATTCTATGTGCAGTATTCCCCTAGCGCTGGAGTTCTGCCGTTCTCATTGATCGGTAAACTTGGTCTTGGCTGGCTGTTCTCGCTGATCCTCTGGGGAGGGGCCTGTTGCCGTGGTTCCCAAATGTCTTTGCTGGAGGCAGAATTGCCCCGCCCTTCCCCCCTCCCAGCTAAGTAATCTGCTCAGGTTTGCTCTCCGGGGTTTTTTTTCCCTGCGAGCTTTCCGTACAGCTTTGGAGGTGGAGAGTGAAAATGGCGGCCTCCCAATCTCCGCCGCGGAGGAGCCGAGAACTCGGGGCCCCGCTCCTCAGTGAGCCCCCAGAGAAAAGCCGTCAGTCACTCCCGTCTCCCCGGTCTCTGGCCGCACTCCGTGCTCACCCGGCCTGTGACCGCGCGTTTCTATCTCTGGCACCCGACCCCGGGTGGAGTCTCCAAACCCAGCAGATCCCTGCGGTGCACTCCCGCGTGGCTCCTCCCGGGGGAGGAAGGTGAGTCTCCCCGGATCTGCCGCTTGTTGGGTCCCTGCTGGAGGAGCAGGGGCCCGACTGTGCCGCGGATCACGGTTTATGGCAACCCCGAGCTGAGAGCCCGCACCTGGGCTCCGCCTCTGCAGCCGGCTTCCCTGCTCCATTATCTGGGAGCTCTGCCACACTCAGGCACCCCCGATCTTTCTGTGACCCGTGGGTCCTGAGACCACACTGTCCCGGAGGGTTCCACCCCCCACTTAGCCACCAGAGTGACGTCCCTCAGTGGAGCAGACTTTTAAAAGTTCCGATTGTGTGCTCCATGGTTCTATCACTTGCCAGAAGCGGCTGCCGGAGGCCCCTCCCCCGCCGTCTATCCTCCCGAATATCGCCTCGGATTCACTTCTCCGCACGTCCTACCTTCCAGAAAGTGGTCGCTTTTCTGATGAGAGAGTTGTTGCTCTTCTTTTCTTCGATCTCCTGTTGAGTTTGTAGGTGTTCAGAATGGTTTGATCCCTATCCAGCTGAATTCCTAAGACCAGACGAAATCCAGGTCTCCTACTCCTCCGCCATCTTGCTCCGCCCCTCATTACAATTTTTATAATCTTTCTTTGCCTCCTCATTAATGTCTCCATACTCAGCAACCATTCAGTAAGTGTGACTCCCCCCGACCCCAACCCCGTATCTTTGCAGATCATCTGGCAATTGACAAGTGAGAAGGAAGGTATTAGGTTTAGAAGGACTTTCTTTCCAATTAGGCAGGTGTCAAATGAACTGGCAGACTGGGTTCTATCCATGGAGGGTAGTCTTCCAATAAGGGCAGTCAGGCTTCTTTCCATTGAGCTTCTCTAGGTATAAGTGAGGGCAAGCAATCCTCTCTCAACCAAAACAAAGGGAATCATTTGAGATTTTCTCGTTAGGTTTCCTCCAGGGTGCCTGGCATGGGCAGGATTAGGTCTAGCCACAGCTAGGAACATGGTCAATTCCTCCTTGTGTAAGGTATCTATAGAAGGTGTCTAATATTTCTCCTGAATGCATCTCCCTTCTTGTAATAACAAGCTTGATAATTCTTTGAGGAGTCACCTGCTGCACAATTTCAATACAAGTAGAGTAGGCATGCTAAACTGAACATCCAACCCAAACATTCTTTACTATCCAAGAGCATGTTGATGACTCTAAACACTATGCTTTATCTTTGACACAAGCGAATTGATGTTTCTTTCACTAGATAAGTTCCACCAATCATACTATGTTACTGAACCCCAGCATGGGGATCTGGAATTTCTTAAGCATCTGCATTGGGATTTACTTGCTCCTCCTGGGAAAGAATGAAGCTTGCAGTTGCTAGAGGCCGGCTAGGGATGGCAGGCGATACCAACATTTCTAACAACAGCCATCACTCAAGTGGTCAGCTAGATTAATGTAGTTTCTATAGCTATAAGTTATAAAGGCTGTATTTGGTTATGAATAATTTAGAACATTTCCTAGAACTTGGGGTAAATTTTTGGCCCAAGCCATTGCAATATAATTTTTATGAGTGTTCCTCCATATGCAAAAAATAGTTCATGTTCTCCTCAAAAGGCTGTATAGCCTGGTAAGGCAAAGACTACTTTATTACTGAATGCAGCTGATTTTTTTTTTTTTTTTTTTGTGGCCTGCCATATGGAGAACACTAGATAGCTTTTGCATAATTCTTCATTTTTCTTAATGGAGGTTGAATATCAACCTTGGGATTCCTGAAAAATCAGGTATCATCTGTTTACACCATTCTTCTGAATGGAACCCTTGGACTTGAGCTGTTTGGTTCCATAATAAATTGCAGGTGTTGAAAGAGATTGGCATAGCTCTCCTTAATTGCTTGTCACACAGCTAATCTGATGAGGGGGACATCAAGGCCAGGGAGATGTGTTTTAAGCAGCAGTACCTGGCAGGTTTCTCACGAACTGAAGCAGATTCTTGGACTAAGAAGTCGGGAGACAAAAATGTTAAGGATTCCTCTCTTTTCTTATAAATAGTTCTAAGAATGTTAGTCAAGGTTTGGCTTAAGTTTGTGAATAAAATGCAAATAAGAACTATATATTTAAAAGAACATAGACTTCAGAAAAAATAAAAATAAAAGAACATAGACTTCGGTGTAAGAGAGTCCTAGGTGAGAATCCTAGCTTATCCCCATTAGCTATGTGTCCTTCAGCAATTAAAGTTTCTGAGTTTCAGTTTCTGCGTTAATGAAATGGGGATAAAAATATCTAACCTTACAGGGTTGTTACAATTAGTGCTAACCTAAACACCATACCTAGCATAATGGAGGCCAGTGGTTCTCAAAATGTGGGCCCTGGACGAGTAGCATCAGTATCTTAGGGAGCCTGCGGGGAGGTATTTTTTTTTTAACTTCTTCCCATTTTCTCCCCAAACATGTTGAAAGAAAAATTCCATGGCCCAACAATCTGGTTTAACAAGGTCTCCAGATAATTCTGATACAAGCTAAAGTTTGAGAATTACTGGTGTCAGCAGGCCTTCAAAAACTGATTGTTAAAATGAAAAAACAAAAAATGGAGCCAGGATTCAAAATGTAAAGTAAACACAAGAAGTCAGAATTTGAAGTCTAATTTCCAGAAGGAGGGAGAAGAGTAGATGAGCAAGGAAGACCACGTAAAATCCACCCTAAATGGAGCACAGTGGGAATATAAGCACATGGTTTTGTGTCCTTGGTAGGACAGTCTCTGGGGACCCACCTGGAATTGTTGGTCAACCTGTGAACACCGTGTTCCCTTTGCTTGCTCCTCAGCAGATGCCTGAGTTACTTCTCTTTCATATCTGACTGCTCTCAAATCAAGTCTTCTGGAGTCTTTTTTCCCCCAAATAAACAACATTTAGATTTATATTTGGAATTTAAACAAACTTTTATAATGAATTAAGTTTATAAAGGCCCTATTTAAAATAATGCAAAATGTTTTATATTAAGAGAATTATGGCATAACTTATTTCTGAAGGAGAGTAATTGCTGTATAATAATTACAAGTTTTGCATATAGTCTTTATGTTTCCAGTGAGGATTCTGAATATATTTGACCTATGTAAGAGAAATTGTAACATTTACAACCTTTTCAGTATTAGTAACAATACATAAATTTTATATAGCTTTTTTTGTGCACTCCAGTATGTCTTCATATTTATTCACTCAATCTGATTCCTACCACAGCCGATCAAAAAGAGTGTGAGTTCAGCGTTGTCCAGGATTTTTAGGATATGGCATTATCAATGTGCAAAGTTGAGACCACCAGCATTTGGGCATCAGCTGAGACAGCACAGTGTTGTGTTGCAAGATCAGGGTCTATGGCACTTGTGAGGAACAGTTTGGCAGATACCATCTGCACAGACTCAGTCTGAGAATTTCATCTCTAGTCAGCTGGGGTGCCATCCACACCTCCTGGAAGTGCTCCAACCTTGTAATTGTATTCTGCCTCTCAAAATCACGCCTCATCTTTCTAATTGAATAATGCTCCATTTCGTCATGCTGATTTTAGATACTTTCTCCTCACATTTCCAGAGTTCCTGAGTTAAATAACAGACATCTATCATAACTCTGAGAGGAGGTATATGAGGAAGAGCAGCTCTCTAGAAGTAGGTCCCACCCCTGGAGGCATCTGCCAGCTATCAGGCTAAGACACTCTCCGAGGGTCTCTCATTAACTCATCTGTGCCCACAGTCACCAGCTTCTCGCACGCATGCAGTCAGAAGATTGGCCTGAAGGGCAGCACCAACCCATGGGACCATGACTTGCTGATTAGGAAAGAAGGAACTGCTTTTGCCAGATTTTCTTTTCAGCTGCATTACAGAAACCTCATTTAGTTCTTCAGCTGCTTTAAGCAGTATTTCTGAAAGAAGAAACTCTATTATTTAGGAAATTTGTTAGTTGATCCTCATATGCTGCCTTTGGCTGTTATCCCTTCTCAGTGGCTGTGAGAAAATACAAAAGAAATAATAGATTTTGTTCTTCTCACCACTCAATTAATAACCCTTGAGTAATTACTCTGCACAGGCAATTAGAATATGGAACTATGGATCATATTAGAATCTATCTTTAAGGAAAGATAGAACAAGGAACAAGGAATATAAAATGGGCTCTGTTTACTAGTCTGATGGCAAGTCCTCCCTGGAACCACATCCTACATCATGTAAAATCAATGCAGAGGTCAAGAATCTGAAGTGGTATAGAGTCAGGACAGAGGCTATAAAGACACTTAGGATAGAGGTGCTTCCACTGAACAGTGTCTATTACTGTTAGAATAGTTCCATTAGAGAACTGTCTGTCTAAAAGACATTTCTAACTCAAGTTCTTTTAAATAAATAGGACAAAAAAGAATCCCAAATTTTAGAAGTACATCAATTTTAAGTTCAGGGCAGCTGCATACAGTGTGGGGATTGACCATATACAATTCCTGGGGGCACCGTTCACATAGACTGTTACCTAGCCTGCAATGTACAACTTGTAGAAATATGTGTGGCAGTTCTATGTGAATTCTTCTGAAAAGAAAAAAATACAGAATTTATTTGAAAACATGGTTTATGCCTCTTAATTTAATTATTCACAATTTGCGAGTTATTTGTAGTCAAACCAGATTTCTGGTCTTTTGTTGCCAAACCAGATTTTAGGCATATCTTCTAAATATGGTGTAACAAAATTTCTCCACTGTCAACTTTCCATGAAATGTCTTAGTCCTTACTTTTAGTTACAATCTCAACCCTTCTATCCTCCTAGATTTCCAAATGGGAAAATACTGGGTTTTCCTCCCGTGGACAATGTTCATGATCTTTAACTTTTTTCCTTCTTGACCACAAAACTTTACTATTTTACATGACATTCCTTTATACAGCTTTCCATGCTCAATAACTGTAAAACTAGTTTGTATTACAGTATTTAAGACATTAGTGTGCTTTATAAATATCTCAGATAATACATAAGCATTGGACAAAGTGATCTCCAAATACCACTTTAACTCCCTTGTTCTTAGGTTGTAAGGTTTCTTCTCCTCTTCCTTCTCCTTCTTCCCCTTCTTCCTCCTCCCTTTCTTCCCTTCTTCCCCTTTTTCTCCCTCTCCTCCTCCTTTTTCTTCTTCTAAAAGCAGCTTTCTGTCATAACCTTTGTTTTTGACCCTTCATCCACATTTTGGACTCTTCATTCCTTCCCCTTGGGGTCATTTTTACTCTAAATTTCCCATGATCTCCCCTTGTACACACTTCCAAGTTTAAATCATTCCCCCAACATAATCCTTAGCACAGGTTGAATAAAGGCATGGGTTGGTGAAAGGGGGCTCTTGCAGGAAATTTGGTGATCACCTTTGGAACTCTGGGCCTGTGGAATAGAGGGAGACTAGCAGAGGTGAAGCTGAGGTCCTTCAAGGTAGAGAGGGGTGTGACACCCCAAGTTGCTGGATGCATTCTTATGACAGTAATGTAGAATATCTCTTTTTGACTCCAATTTGTAAGTGTAACTTTTCTATCAGATGTGTGTACACACTCTCAGTGCACACAAATACTCATTTTCCAAGGAGAGATATAGGTTCTTTGTCTAAACACCCAAAGAGAAAAAGAGTTGTTAGGTGTCCTGTAATTTGCAGTGCCACCTCTTTTTAGTGGAGTTCGATTTGAACATTATTATGTAGAGAATGTGTCCTACCTGGTTTATCTAGAAAGCACAGCCTCCAGAAAAAATACAGTGAGTATAGGCCTATCATTTTATTAGAGAGTTTAATCCCATGGGATGAGTGTGAGAGACGAAAGAGTGAAACAGGGCAGGAAAGTCAGCATTTTCTAGAATGCCTTAGGAGACAGTAATTCTTAAATGTAACTAATTGTTTAAATTTCACAGGAAAAACTGAGTCTTAGGATTATCCATTGGGGTGAAAAAAGGAAGAATATATCTAGTGGCTCCTGTATTTTACTTGTCAAAGTTTATGCCATAGGGAGTTAATTTCCTCACACTTAGATTGTGCATGTGTGGACACTAGGTGAGGTTCTCTGATGACTTCCATAAGGAAACATGGGAGGGGAGGTAGAAAGGGCACCATGTGGGCGAGAGGCAAGACACTGAAGCCTGTGCCTATGAGAAATAGTGGAACCCAGATATCATCGAGGCAAGGGAAATCTAAAGCAGTCCACAAGAGGTGTCTGATGCAGTCTCTTAGTTTGCCCTGCTTCTCAAGTCATATGTCCTTGGACATGAGACAAATTAGAAATTAATTTATTATACACCATATGTACTCTATTCCTTTCTTCCTTCCCTCTCTCCTTCCTTTTTTCATTGTGTAATAGAACATATCTGTATTCTCTCTCTCTCTCTCACTCTTTCTCACACACGTACACACACCCCCCAATGGTACCAAATAGGTTCTATGAAAAATAACTATTCTCAGCCAAGTTTTACTCCCAAAATAAACCACTTTTTAAATATTTTTAAAGAAAAATGACTTTAATGGTTTTTCTAAATGGCATATTGTCTTGTTTAAAATTCAAACAAAATAGAAAGTATAACAAAGTTAAAGCATTATTTAAAATCCTGCCACTGACAATCATCATTAACATCAGATGCATAGATTTTTAAACAGCATTCTAAGTATGAAGGTGGAGATAGGTAAATATATAGTTGGATAAGTGATAGATGTAGACACAATTTATTAAATGAGACAAGGCTCCTCATTTTTATCAAATCAGTTATATTTTCTCTAGAAGAAAAAGAACTCCAATAGAAAGAATTGCAAGTAAATATGAGGATTATATAAATAATAGATAAGTATTTTTAACAAGAGATATGTTTATCTTAAATATTATAAAATCTCTATGTAAAAACAAAAGAATTGTGAAACTCTGTAAGAATTTGCCATGATTATATTTTTATAAACTCCATGTTTAAATTTTATACTAAACTAATTAACTCTCTCTGTGAAGGATGGGGAAATTAGCACTCTCTTTTTTTTTTTCACTTTTGTTCTCGGGTTTCACTGTTATTATTTTTTATAATTTGAAGGTTTATAACCATTTTAATCTATACATTATTGTCAGTATAGAATTATAGTCAGTAGCCATAATTCCCACAGTTATGTAACTTTATTTTTATATTTAATTGAATTCAGTGTTCATAACCATCATTTTGCAATGCTTTCTCTACTCCCGGTTCTTTATTTTTATTTATCCAACAGTTGGATGGATTTTGGTATTAAAATGGCTTCTAGGAGTTAAATTTCTTGAGTTCTTGCATGCTTAAGAACGTCTCTTTGTTGCCTTTGTGCTTAAAGACAAACGAGGTTGGGTAGGATATTCTTAGATCACTCTATCTTTTCTTTCAGATCTCTATAGACACTGTTCTACAGACTTCCATATTGACTATTAAACTAGACTAAGCTCCTTAAATCATCTTTTAATTGACTGGATTTGCTTGTGAAATGTCATTGTCATCTTTTTTTAAGGTTTATTTATTTTAGAGAGAAAGGGAGAGAGCACAGGTGGGAGGAGGGCAGGGGGAGAGAATCTTCAAGTAGACTCCCCACGGAGTGCAGAGACGGACACTGGGCTTGATTCCAGGACCCTGAGATCATGACCTGAGCCAAAATCAAGAGTTGGACTCTTGACTGATTAACTGACTGAGCTGTCCAGGTGCCTGTTGTCATTTTTTTTTACATACAGTATTATATTAATAGTGATTTAATGTTTGTATGCATTGTGAAATGGTTGCCACAGTAAGTAGAGTTACCGTCTGTCACCTTACAAAGTTACTACAATATTATTGACTGAGTTCCCTGTGTAGTACTTTACATACCAGGATTTATTTATTTTATAACTAGAATTTTGTACTACTTAATCTCCTTCACCCATTTTACCCCCCACCCCCCACCCTCTGGCAACCACCAATCTATTCTCCGTATCTATGAATCTGGGTTTTGCTTATTATTGTTTTGTGTTTTAGATTCATATAAGTGAAATCATATAGTATTTGTCTTTCTCTATTTCACTTAGTAGAATACCCACAAGGTCCATCCATACTGTCACAAATGGTAAGATTTCGGGCGCCTGGGTGGCTCAGTCATTAAGCGTCTGCCTTTGGCTCAGGTCATGATGCCAGGGTCCTGGGATCGAGTCCCACATCAGGCTCCCTGCTCGGCAGGAAGCCTGCTCTCCCTCTCTCACTCCCCCTGCTTGTGTTCCTGCTCTCAGTGTCTCTCTCTCTGTCAAATAAATAAATAAAATCTTAAAAAAAACAAAAAAAACAAATGGTAAGATTTCATTTTTTATGACTGAGTAATATTCCATTATGTCTATCTCTTCTCTTGTGTGTATATTGTGTGATATCTATATAACTATATTTCATATCTCCTTTAGTCATTCATCCATTTATGGACATTTAGCTTGTTTCCATATCTTGGCTCTTGTAAATAATAATTAAACATAGGGATGCATATATTTTTTCAACTGTATGGTCCTAGACTTTTGTATGTTGAAAGGTATTTGATTCCTGATTCAGTCTCATTACTAGTAATTGGTATGTTCAGATTTTCCATTTCTTTTTTTTTTTTTTTTAAGATTTTATTTTATTTATTTGACAGAGCACAAGCAGGGGGAGCGGCAGGTAGAGGGAGAGGGAGAAGCAGGCAGAGGGAGAGGGAGAAGCGGGCTCCCTGCTAAGCAGGGAGCCTGACTTGGGGCTCAATCCCAGGACCCTGGGATTATGACTTGAGCTGAAGGCAGACGTTTAACCAACTGAGCCACCCAGGTGCCCCACAGATTTTCCATTTCTTTTTGATTCAGTCCTGAAAGATTATAAATTTTTAGGAACTTATCCATTTTTCTAGGCTGTGCAATTTGTTGGTTATAATTATACATAGTAGTCTCATGGTTCTTTATATTTTTATGGTATCAGTTGTAATTTCTCCTTTTTCATATATGATTTTAATTATTGGAGACTTCTCTTTTTCTTTTTTCTTGGTGAGTCTCACTAACAGGTTGTCAATTTTGTTTATCTTTTCAAGGAACCTGCTCTTAGTTTTTTTTTGATATTTTCTATTTTCTTTTTAGTGTCTATTTCATTTATCTCCATTTATCTCCATTTATTTTCTATTTTCTTTTTAGTCTCTCTTTCATTTATCTCCACTCCTTATCTCTCTGATCTTTACTATTTTCTCTTATACTAACTTTGGGCTCTGTTCTACTTTTTCTTGTCACTTCAGGTATAAATTTAAATTATTTGATCTTTTTCTTGTTTCTTGGGGATCTTGTTCCTTGTTTCTATATTACTATCAACTTGCCTCTTATTGTTGTCAGAAGAAATGTTGGTATAATTTCAATGTTTTTGATTTATTAAGACTCATTTTGTCGCCTAACATGTGATCTATGCTGGAGAATATTCCCATGCACTTGAGAAGAACGTGCATTCTGCTGCTTTTGGGTGGAATGTTCTGTATGCCTATTAAGTGCACCTGGTCTAATGTGTTGTTTAAGACCACTGTTTCCTTGTCGATTTTCTGTCTGGATGATCTATTCATTGATGTAGGTGGGTGTTAAAGTCTTCTACTATTATTGTATTGCTGTCAATTTCTCCCTTTCTCTGCTATTATTTGCTTTACATATTTTGGTGCTCCTATGCTGTGTCCATATATATTTACAAATGCTTTATCTTCTTACTGGATTAACCCCTTTATCATTATTTAGTGCCCTCTCTTTTATTTCAGTCTTTGTTTTGAAGTCTATTTTGTCTGATATGTGTATTGCTACTACAGTTTTCTTTTCATTCCCCTTTTCATGGAGTATCTATTTCTATCCCTTTACTTTTAGTCTGCATGTGTCCTTACTTCTAAACAGAATCTCGTGTAGGCAGAATATAGGTTTTTTGTTTTTTGTTTTTTTTTAAACCACTGAGCTATTCTAGGTCTTTTGATTAGAGAATGTAGTCAATTTAAAGTACTAATTGATTGATATGTACTTATTGCCATTTTATTCATTGTTTTTTGGCTGTTTTAATAGTTTATCTTTGTTCCTTTCTTCTTTTCTCTCTTCCCTTGTGGTTTGATGTTTTATTTGGTGTTATGTTTAGATTTCTTTTTCATCTTCTTTTGTGTATTTACTATAAGTCTTTGCTTTGTGGTTACTGTGAAGGTTACATATATCATTCTAGGTATGTAACAGCTTATTTTTAAGTTGATAGAAACTTAAATTTGAACACATACCAAAGCTCTACATTTTCACTACACGTTTTATGTTTTTGATATCACCTTTAACATCTTTTTATTTTTTAACTCATTATTGTAGTTTTAATTTTTCTACTTTTACCTTTTAACCTTACTAGTAGCTTTATAAGTGATTAATTTACCAACTTTACTATGTATTCACCTTTTCCAGTGAGATGTTTTCTTTTGTATGTTTTCTTGTTATTACTTAGTGTCATTTCTTTTCAGGTTAAGGAATTCACTTTAATATTTCTTGTAAAGCTGGTTTGGTAGTGATGAATTTCTTTAGCTTTTGCTTGTCAGGAAAACTCTTTATCTCTCTGTCAAATCTAAATGATAACTCTCCTGGGTGGAGTATTTTTGGTTGGAAGTTTTTTCTTTTTAGCACTTTGAATGTGTCATGCCATTCCCTCTGGCTTACAAAGATTATATTGAAAATTATGCTGATAGTCTTATGGGGTTTCCCTTGTATGTAACAATTTGGGTTTTTCCTTGCTCCTTCTAAGATACTCTTTTTAGCTTTTGAAATTTTAATTATAATGTATCTTCGTGTGACTCTCTTTGAGTTCATTTTATGTGGAACTCTCTGGGCTTCCTGGATCTGGATGTCTGTTTCCTTTCCCAGGTTAGGAAAATTTTGAGACGTTATTTCTTCACATAAACTTTTTCTTCCTTCCTTCCTTCCTTCCTCCCTCCCTCCCTTTATCCCTCCCTACCTCCCTCTCTCCCTTCCTTCCTTCCTTCCTTCCCTCCTTTCTTTTCCTTCCTTCCCTCCCTCCCTCCCCTTCCCTCCCTTTCCCTTCTCTTCCCTTCCTTCCTTCCTTCCATTTATTTATTTTAGAGGTGGGGGGAAGGGCAGAGGGGGAGAGAGAGAATCCTCAAGCAGACTCCCTACTGAGTGCAGAGCCTGACATGGGGCTCAATCCCAGGACCCCGGGATCACGACCAGAACCAAAATCAAGAGTTGGACACTCAACCAACTGAGACACCCAGGTGCCCCTCTTTACATAAGATTTCTGCTCCTTTCTATCTCTCTTCACCTTCTAGGACCCCTATAGTGCAAATGTTATTCCACTTGATGTTGTTCCAGATGTCCTTTAAGTTATCTTCATTTTTAAAAATTCTTTTTTTCTTTTTGGCGGCTCTGTCTGGATACAGAGTTACTTTATTATTTTTTTTTTTACTTTTTTATTGTTATGTTAATCACCATACGTTACATCATTAGTTTTTGATGTAGTGTTCCATGATTCACTGTCTGTGCATAACACTCAGTGCTCCATGCAGAATATGCCCTCTTTAATACCCAACACCGGGCTAACCCATCCTCTCACCACCTTCCCCTCTAGAACCCTCAGTTTGTTTTTCAGAGTCCATCGTCTGTCATGGTTCATCTCCCCCTACGATTTCCCCTCCTTCATTCTTCCCCTCCTTTTTTTTTTTTCTTAACATATATTGCATTATTTGTTTCAGAGGTACAGATCTGTGATTCAACAGTCTGGCACAATTCACAGAGCTCACCATAGTACATACCCTCCCCAATGTCTATCACCCAGCTACCCCATCCCTCCCACCCCACCCCCCACTCCAGCAACCCTCAGTTTGATTCCTGAGATTAAGAATTCCTTATATCAGTGAGGTCATATGATACATGCCTTTCTCTGATTGACTTATTTCGCTCAACATAACACCCTCCAGTTCCATCCACGTCATTGCAAATGGCAAGATCTCATTCCTTTTGATGGCTGCATAGTATTCCATTGTATATATATACCACATCTTCTTTATCCATTCATTTGTCCATGGACATCTTGACTATTTCCACAGTTTGGCTATTGTGGACATTGCTGCTATAAATATCAGGGTGCACGTACCCCTTCGGATCCCTACATTTGTATCTTTGGGGTAAATACCCAGGAGTGCAATTGCTGGATCGTATGGTAGCTCTATTTTCAACTTTTTGAGGAACCTCCATACTGTTTTCCAGAGTGGTTGCACCAGCTTGCATTCCCACCAACAGTGTGGGAGGGTTCCCCTTTCTCCGCATCCCCGCCAACATCTGTCGTTTCCTGACTTGTTAGTTTTAGCCATTCTGACTGATGTGAGGTGGTATCTCATTGAAGTTTTGATTTGGATTTCCCTGATGCCAAGCGATGTTGAGCACTTTTTCATGTGTCTGTTGGCCATTTGGATGTCTTCTTTGCAGATGTCTGTTCATGTCTTCTGCCCATTTCTTGATTGGATCATTTGTTCTTTGGGTGTTGAGTTTGATAAGTTATTTATAGATTTTGGATACTAGCCCTTTATCTGATATGTCATTTGCAAATATCTTCTCCCATTCTGTCAGTTGTCTTTTGGTTTTGTTGACTGTTTCTTTTGCTGTGCAAAAGCTTTTTCTCTTGATGAAGTCCCAATGGTTCATTTTTGCCCTTGCTTCCCTTGCCTTTGGCGATGTTTCTAGGAAGAAGTTGCTGCAGCTGAGGTCGAAGAGGTTGCTTCCTGTGTGTTCTCCTTTAGGAGTTTGAGGGACTCCTGTCTCACATTGAGGTCTTTCAACCATTTGGAGTCTATTTTTGTGTGTGGTGTAAGGAAATGGTCCAGTTTCATTCTTCTGCATGTGGCTGTCCAATTTTCCCAACACCATTTGTTGAAGAGACTGTCTTTTTTCCATTGGACATTCTTTCCTGCTTTGTTGAAGATTAGTTGACCATAGAGTTGAGGGTCCATTTCTGGGCTCTCTATTCTGTTCCATTGATCTATGTGTCTGTTTTTGTGCCAGTACCATACTGTCTTGATGATGACAGCTTTGTAATAGAGCTGGAAGTCCAGAATTGTGATGCCACCAGCTTTGCTTTTCTTTTTCAGCATTCCTCTGGCTATGCGGGGTCTTTTTGTGTTCCATACAAATTTTAGGATGATTTGTTCCATTTCTTTGAAAAAAGTGGATGGTATTTTGATGGGGATTGCATTGACTGTGTAGATTGCTCTAGGTAGCATTAACATCTTCACAATATTTGTTCTTCCAATCCATGAGCATGGAATGTTTTTCCGTTTCTTTGTGTCTTCCTCAATTTCTTTCATGAGTATTTTATAGTTTTCTGAGTACAGATCCTTTGCCTCTTGTTTAGACTTATTCCTAGGTATCTTATGGTTTTGGGTGCAATGGGATCGACTCCTTAATTTCTCTTTCTTCTGTCTTGTTGTTGGTGTATAGGAATGCTACTGATTTCTGTGCATTGATTTAATATCCTGCTACTTTACTGAATTCCTGTATGAGTTCTAGCAGTTTTGGGGTGGAGTCTTTGGGGTTTTCCACATAAAGTATCTTATCATCTGCAAAGAGTGAGAGTTTGACTTCTTCTTTGCCGATTCGGATGACTTTTATTTCTTTTTGTTGTCTGATTGCTGTGGCTAGGACTTCTAATACTATGTTGAATAGCAGTGGTGATAGTGGACATCCCTGCCATGGTCCTGACCTTAGGGGGAAAGCTCTCAGTTTTTCCCCATTGAGAATGATATTCGCTGTGGGTTTTTCATAGATGACTTTTATGATATTGAGGTATGTACCCTCTATCCCTATCCTCTGAAGAGTTTTGATCAAAAAAGGATGCTGTACTTTGTCAAATGCTTTTTCTGCATCTATTGAGAGGATCATATGATTCTTGTTCTTTTTTTTTGTTAATGTATTGTATCACATTGATTGATATGCGGATGTTGAACCAATGTTGCAGCCCAGGGATAAATCCCACTTGGTCGTGGTGAATAATCCTTTTAATGTACTGTTGGATCCTATTGGCTAGTATTTTGGTGAGACTTTTTGCATCCATGTTCATTAAGGATATTGGTCTGTAATTCTCCTTTTTGATGGGGTCTTTGTCTGGTTTTGGGATCAAGGTAATGCTGGCCTCATAAAATGAGTTTGGAAGTTTTCCTTCCATTTCTATTTTTTGGAACAGTTTCAGAAGAATAGGTATTAATTCTTGAAATGTTTGGTAGAATTCCCCTGGGAAGCCATCTGGCCCTGGGCTTTTGTTTTTTGGGAGATTTTTGATGACTGCTTCAATTTCCTTAATGGTTATAGGTCTGTTCAGGTTTTCGATTTCTTCCTGGTTCAGTTTTGGTAGTTGATACATCTCTAGGAATGCATCCATTTCTTCCAGGTTATCTAATTGGCTGGCATAGAGCTCATAATATGTTCTTATAATTGTATTTCTTTGGTGTTGGTTGTGATCTGTCTTCTTTCATTCATGATTTTGTTGATTTGGGTCCTTTCTCTTTTCTTTTTGGTAAGTCTGACCAGGGGTTTATCAATCTTATTAATTCTTTCAAAGAACCAGCTCCTAGGTTCGTTGATCTGTTCTACTGTCCTTTTATTTCTGCCCTGATCTTTATTATTTCTCTTCTCCTGCTGGGTTTAGGCTTTATTTGCTGTTCTTTCTCCAGCTTCTTTAGGTGTAGGGTTAGGTTGTGTATTTGAGACCTTTCTTGTTTCTTGAGAAAGGCTTGTATTTCTATATACTTTCCTCTTAGGACTGTGTTTGCTGCATCCCAAAGATTTTGAACAGTTGTGTTTTCATTTTCATTAGTTTCCATGATTTTTTAAAATTCTTCTTTAATTTCCTGGTTGACCCATTCATTCTTCAGTAGGATGCTCTTTAGCTTCCATGTATTTGAGTTCTTTCTGACTTTCCTCTTGTGATTGAGTTCTAGTTTCAAAGCATTGTGGTCTGAAAATAGGCAGGGAATGATCCCAATCTTTTGGTACCAGTTGAGACCTGATTTGTGACCTAGGATGTGATCTATTCTGGAGAATGTTCTGTGGGCACTAGAGAAGAATATGTATTCTGTTGCTTTGGGATGGAATGTTCTGAATATGTCTGTGAAGTCCATTTGGTCTAGTGTGTTATTTAAAGTCTATTTCCTTGTTGATCTTTTATTTTTTTTTAAAGATTTTATTTATTTATTTGACAGAGACACACTGAGAGGGGGAACACATAAAATGTGAACACAAGCAGGGAAAGTGGGAGAGGGAGAAGCAGGCTTCCCGCAGAGCAGGGAGCCCAATTCGGTGCTTGATCCCAGGACCCTGGGATCACGACCTGAGCCGAAGGCAGATGCTTAATGACTGAGCCACCCAGGTGCCCCTCCTTGTTGATCTTAGCTTAGATGATCTGTCTATTTCAGTGAGGGGGGTGTTAAAGTCCCCCACCATTATTGTATTGTCGGTGTGTTTCTTTGCTTTTGTTATTAATTGGCTTATATAACTGGCTGCTCCCATGTTAGGGGCATAGATATTTACAATTGTTAGATCTTCTTGTTGGATAGACCCTTTAAGTAGGATATAGTGTCCTTCTTCATCTCTTATTACAGTCTTTGGTTTAAAATCGAATTTGTCTGATAAAAGGATTGCCACCCCAGCTTTCTTTTGGTGTCCATTAGCATGGTAAATGGTTTTCCACCCCCTCACTTTCAATCTGGGGCTGTCTTTGGGTCGAAAATGAGTCTCTTGCAGACAGCATATTGATGTGTCTTGCTTTTTTAATCCAATCTGATAGCCTGTGTCTTTTGATTGGGGCATTTAGCCCATTTACATTCAGGGTAACTATTGAAAGATAGGAATTTAGTGCCATTGTATTGCCTGTAAAGTGACTGTTACTTTATATTGTCTGTGTTCCTTTCTGGTCTATGTTGCTTTTAGGCTCTCTTTGCTTAGAGGACCCCTTTCAATATTTCTTGTAGGGCTGGTTTTGTGTTTGCAAATTCCTTTAGTTTTTGTTTGTCCTGGAAGCTTTTTATCTCTCCTTCAATTTTCAATGACAGCCTAGCTGGATATAGTAGTCTTGGCTGCATATTTTTCCATTTAGTGCTCTGAATAGATCCTGCCAGTCCTTTCTGGCCTGCCAGGTCTCTGTGGATAGGTCTGTTGCCAATCTAATGTTTCTACCCTTGTAGGTTACATATCTCTTCTCCCGAGCTGCTTTCAGGATTTTCTCTTTGTCTATGAGACTCGTAAGTTTTACTATTAGATGTTGGGGTGTTGACCTATTTGTATTGATTTTGAGAGGGGTTCTCTGTGCTTCCTGGATTTTCATGCCTGTTTCCTTCCCCAAATTAGGAAAGTTCTCTGCTATAATTTGCTCCAGTATACCTTCTGCCCCTCTCTCTCTTTCTTCTTCTTCTGGGATCCCAATTATTCTAATGTTGTTTCATCTTATGGTATCGCTTCTCTCTCAAATTCTGCCCTCGTGATCCAGTAGTTGTTTATCTCTCTTTTTCTCAGCTTCTTGATTTTCCATCATTTGGTCTTCTATATCACTGATTCTCTCTTTTGCCTCACTTATCTTAGCAGTTAGTGCCCCCATTTTTGATTGCACCTCATTAATAGCCTTTTTGCTTTTGACTTGGATAGATTTTAGTTCTTTTATTTCTCCAGAAAGGGTTTCTCTAATAACTTCCATGCTTTTTTCAAGGCCAGCTAGTATCTTTAAAGTGATGATTCTGAACTCTAGATCCGACATCATACTAATATCTGTATTGAGTAGGTCCCTGGCAGTCGGTACTACTTCTTGTTCTTTTTGTTGAGGTGATTTTTTCCATCTTGTCATTTTGTCCAGAGGAGAATAGATGAATGAGAGAACAAAATGCTAACAGGGTAACAATGTCCCCAGAAAATATACTCTAAACACATCAGAAAAGACCTGAAGCCAGGGGAAAAGAAAGGGAAAGAAAGAAAATAGAAAAAGAAAAAGATAAAAAGAAACAAAAATAGAACAAAACAAAACAAAAAAACCAGAATATGATCAAATATGATCAGGCTGGTGCATAGATCAGTTCCACACGCTAGATTTTGGGTGTATTTCGGTCTGTTAGAAGAAAGTGCCTCCCAAAATTTTAAAGAAAGAAAAACTTATATATGTACAAAAATAAGGGTTGATATGATGAAGGGATGGAATATGACTGCAAAGATGAAAATTATAAAAAATTTTATAAAAGGAATTGATAAGTTGTTTGAAAAAAGAAGAGGATTTAAAAAAAAAAAAGAAAAAAAGGGAGAGAATGTGATCAGGCAGGAGAGTAGAACAAAACCATACACTAGAGATTTAGGGTATATTTTGATCTTTAGAAGAAACTATCTCAAAATTTTAAAGAGAGAACAAGTTATATATATATGCCAAAAATAAGGGTAACTACTATGAAGGGATAGAATATGACTCTAAAAATGAAAAATAAAAATGTTTTTTAAAAAAGGGATTGATGTTGGTTGAAAAAGGGAAAAAGAAAAACTCAAAAAAGAAAAAAATTAAAAAAAAATGTGAAAGACTAAAGAATCATGGTAAAAAAGCCATGAAATCTATGCGCTATATTCCCCTAGCACTGGAGTTCTGTGGTTCTCATTGATCGGTAAACTCGGTCTTGGCTGGCTGTTCTCTCTCATCTTCTGGAGGAGGGGCCTGTTGCCGTGGTTCCCAAACGTCTTTGCCGGAGGCGGAATTGTCCCACCCTTGCTGGTCTGGGCTAAGTAATCTGCTCAGGTTTGCTCTCAGGAGCTTTTGTTCCAAGCTTTCCGTACAGCTTTCGATGCCGAGAGTGAAAATGGTGGCCTCCCAATCTCTTCCCCCCAGGAGCCGAGAACTCAGGACTCCGCTCCTCAGTGAGCCCCCAGAGAAAAGCAGTCAATCACTCCTGTCTCCCCGGTCTCTGGCCACACTCCGTGCTCACCTGGCCTGTGACAGAGTGTTTCTATCTCTGGCACCCAACCCTGTGTGGAGTCTCCAAACCCAGCAGATCCCTGCAGTGAGCTGCCACGCCACTCCTCCCGGGGGAGGAAAGGGAGTCTCCCTGGATCTGTTGCTTGTTGGGTCCCTGCTGGAGGAGCAGTGGCCCGACTGTGCTGCAGATCACAGCTTATGGCAACCCCGAGCCTAGAGCCCGCGCCTCGGCTCTGTCTCTGCAGCCGGCTTCCCTGCTCCGATACCTGGGAGCTCTGCCGCACTCAGGCACCCCCGGTCTTTCTGTGACCCTGAGGGTCCTGAGACCACACTGTCCCACAAGGGTTCCACCCCCGCTTAGCAACTGGAGCAACGTCCCTCAGCAGAGCTGACTTCTAAACCTTCCGATTTTGTGCTCTGCTGCTCTATCACTTGCCAGAAGCGGCCGACGGAGGCCCCTCCCCCGCCATCTCTCCTCCCGAATATCGCCTTGGATTTAGTTCTCCGCCCGTCCTACCTTCCAGAAAGTGGTCGCTTTTCTGTTCAGAGAGTTGTTGCTATTCTTTTCTTCGATCTCCTGTTGAGTTCATAGGTGTTCAGAATGGTCTGATCCCTATCCAGCTGAATTCCTGAGACCAGATGAAATCCAGGTTTCCTACTCTCCTACCTCTTTCAGTCTTAAGAAATGGCCTCATGTGGGTGATAATCCTTCTTGATCACCCTTTCCCTAGGTCTTGGTTGTTTCTCAGACCTTTGTGATTGCCTGAACCACCTGATTTACTCTTGATTATGTTCTCATTGTTGAGGGTGTGCCAGGATCTCTCAGTTCCAAAGGGAGGAATCTCATTTAGCATCCAGCTCAGGCTGATTGGAAGACAGACCCTCAGGCAGATGCTTTTAAAAAGTTGCAAATATATACAGTACTGTGGGTTGGCAGTCAGAATCCTGTTGGCCTCTACACCAGGGGATTTCGGGGTATTGCCTAGGCAACAGTTAAAAACATTGGGGATCTAGATGAGTATATAAGCTCCTTTCTGAAGGTCTGGTCAGACAGTCATGAGGTCAAGGGGGTGTGTGAGGATGATGTCTTTTTGCTTATTTACCCTGGTTGCTGAAGTCTGTCCCTCAGCCTGAAGTTCCAGGCTAAGTAAATAGGCATTTTTCGCAGAAAGACTGAGGTGGTGTTTCAGTCTGCTCTCTGTGTAGTGCCCTGGGGTGGTGGCCTGTCACGAGCTGTCTTTCCAGTTGTTACAGTCCCATGGAGCTCTGAAACTCCAGACCTCTTGGCTACCACAGCTATGCAATCAAGGGGTGTTCCTTGTGTGGATTTCACGTGCCCTCGGTCTTTAGTAAGGCAATAGTGTAGTGGGCCTGGGCATCTTGTTGACTTCAGAAAGGCAGCAGGAAATGTCTTGTCTATGGGCACCTGTGAGCTTCAACATGGCAGCAACATGGAGCCTGGCCTATGCATGCACACTTGCTTTAGGCTGCAAGTGGCAGCCCCATCCAGGGGACAGAGGAGGTTGGAGATGCCTATACCCACAGATTTCAGTTGGGAACAGGACTCCAGGACTATTTACACTCACCCACTCAAGCCAGGGAGTGGGGGAGCACTGCAATCACCCATCCTCTCTAGTCTCAGCAAGTTTTGCTGCCATAAGGTGGTGGGAGGGTGCCAGATGAGCTCACCCATATGTGCTAGCAGGCTATGTAAAGAAAACAACAGTGGTGTCTGCCGGGCCGTTTTTCTTCAGAGAGCATCCCAACTCTCCCCCACCCCTCCAGCCAGTGCCCCCAGATCAGCAAATGAATCTTCCTCACGTATAATCTAGGTGATTTTTAAACTGCTCCCCCACCCCCAGGTCTCAGGGCAAGTAGGACTACATCTGAACCCTCCCAGAGGGAAATCTCAGTTTCCTATAGAGCACTTTGGGACCCCTGGACATCAGCCCCATTGGCTTTCCAAGCCAGATGTTGTGAAAGGCTTATTCTTAAGGTGCAGATCCCAGGAGGCTGGATGTTCCATGTGGGGCATCAACTCCTTGCTCCTCCAGGGGACATGTCTGTCTGGTGAGATCCCTTCATATTGTGTGTCACTGCACCAGGGGTGTTTTTTTTGTTGTTTGTTTGTTTTTTTTTGCAATACCATGTCTATGTTCCTTACTTGTCTTGATGTGGCCCTTTTATCCTTTGTTATAGAGAGCAGTTCATCTAGTTTTCATATCTTTTTAAGAGGGAAAGGATCCATAGGTAGCTGTAGATTTGGTATGTCAATTAGGAGGAGGTGGTTTAGGATCTTCTATGTTACCATCTTGGATCCTTCTCCTCCTCCTCTTTCACCTTCCACCTCCCCTTCTCCACTCCCCCTCCTCTTTCTCCTTCTTCTTGGATTCTTAATATATTTACTTGATTTGTTTTGTATTTGAGAATATCAAACTATTGGCTTTAAAATTGAAAACATTGGTGATTATTCCCTCAAAATTCAATGCCTTTTTCCTTAAAGTGCCTTTTTTCTTACTCAAGTGCCTCATACTTGTTGGTAAAATAACTATATAACTTTGTTTATTGATTTCCAGGTGCTTTGTGATTATTTCCTCTTTAATCACTTTCTCACAATAATTCTTCATGGACCATATCCTCATTTCATTGATCAAGAAGTTGAGATTAAGGAAGGTTAATAATTCTCAGGATCATAAGCAAGTAGTGGAGATACGATGTGTACAGGTCTATTTCCAGTGTCTCCCCTTTTTATTCCCTGCCACACCGCCTTCTCCCATGTGGCATACAGGGGGGCAACATGAGGTGTGGTCAGTGTGGTGAATGGGCAGGAAAGGAAAGATGACTTGCCTTCAGAATTCTATTACCAGACATGCAAAGAAAATGGTACTTCCAAGAATCCTGAAGTCAAAAATAAATAATGCTAGTGAAATTGGAGAATATTTCTTAGCTCTATGCTCTTTGGAAGATTTCTTTTCAGGTTGACAGTTTCTTGGAATTCTCATGGCTGGGCATAATGTACTTTGCTCTATCATGTTACCATAAAAAAATGTCTTCTGTTTAGGAAAATTAAAGATATTACATCAAATCCATGCTCTCATGTCAGCTTCATTATCTTGAGTCATATTTAATAGCTGTAATATTTGATATCTGTTGTCATAAACTGTCCTTTGGGATTAGTATTTAAAATATTCCTTATGACTAATCAATTCATGTGATTCTCTACCTGACACCAGCAGGCACCTTCGGTCAGATAGCAAAACAGTGAGCATCTATGAGCAGAGTTCAGAACAGCTACAACAAAGATCATATTTACATATATAAAATCTGATAAGAATTAATGGTTTGTATGTCACAAGTGGGATACATGACTCTGGTAGATTGGGGCCATATCATTATCTACTGTTTCAGAGAAAAGTAGAGATAGTAAACTATATGATGTGCAAAACCCAAAAGGATCTCTTTCACACAGGAAACTAAAGTTGCAGATTCTGAATTTCCATTTAACACAATTGGAGAGGTTGTCTGGGTCTTCAGGATGAACTTAAAGGGCAACCTGACAGTGATGACTGCTCTCCTCTTCCCTCCATGACCTCCCACAGCACTCATCCTCTCTATTACCTCTTGGCACCTCAATTGGTGGGCATTAATTTTTTAATTGATTAGTTTCTTACTTATTAACATCCACCACTAGATGTTAGCTCTGGAAGGAACCATGTATGCCCTCCACCTGTGTAGGTCTTGGCACGTAATAGGCATTCAATAAATATTTATTAAATATTGTGTTTCCTGTAAGTCTTGTCTTCTGAACTAAATTATAAGCTACCAAAGGACAGAGTTCACAGTTTATACTCTGAATGGCCCACTGGAGTCAATAATGCTGAGGGGACAGCACGATCTTGATGATTTGTTATATTGAGTTGAATTAAATCAGATGAAATATGGAAGGCTGGCTTCCTGGCTTCTGGCTCTGTGTTTCCATAGTACTTTGTGCGTGCTTGTTTTATAGCTTCTAATCAACTCCATTATAACTTTTTATTTTAACATCTGGCTATCTCTCTGCATTTTGTATTCTCTGAGAGAAGTATTTATATCTCCTTCTTCTTTGAATAATTTTGCACATAGTAAATGATGGGTAAAGAAGAAGAGCTAACGTTCTATTATTTAGGTACTCTGGCAACCATGTGACTGTTTCATGTGCTTTACCACCATTAATTCAATTAATTTTCACAAATCCTATGAAGTTGGTAATTTGATCTTCATTTCGTAGTGGGCCACACTAAAACTCGATTGCCCTATATCACATATCTGGCAAGAGCTAGACCAGAAATGGGTGCTCAAATAATTCCAACTCCAAAGCCCTTACTCATTCTTCTACTGTGCTGACTCACTTTTGCATAATTTAATGAGCTAACTAATGGGAATAGCCAGGGTAGGCTACAAGTGGAAGTTTTCTCTTCTGCCCACCTCACAATAAAATCTGAATATTTAGGATGTTCTCACAGAGAATCATTTTCATTTCAAACTCAAATGTTTAAGCAATATTTCTTACTCCTATTTATCAATATTGCTTTATTCCAGTGTATCCTTCCTCATATTAGTAAAAGTAGATAGACTAGGATACTATACCAGAGAAAATTTGTTTTTATCTGTTTTCTAGTGAGATATATGCCAGAACCCTCAGTTTGAAATCACTAAAGATAGCCCATGTCATTTCACCAGATTTCAGCCCCAAAGATTAAGTGTAGACACCTTTGGATAACTTGGGCTACCTCCCTTAGAAATGTAAATTATCTTTGAGTTACAAGGGTGACTCCCCTGAAAAGGGTATGGATAAGGCCTCCTGGAGTCTCTGATGACAGCTACCCTTGGGAGGGTTAGTAAGTAGCTCCATTGTCCTTTGGATAAAGGAGTTCAAAAAGAAGTTGTACCCCAGGGAGGGATGGTATAGAGTTAATCTGGATCTGTCAAGTGATGGGTACTCTAATATGCCAGTCTTTAAAACTTGATTAGGGCTACCTCTGGACACAGAGAGCTTTAAGGATATCAATTTCCAGATCCCTTATTTCTAGATGAGTATATATGTTTTTCCTAAAATTTATCTGCCTGAAGAATTTGCTTGTGTTGAAAGAATGCTTCTTTCATTTTATTTTTTAAAAAAGCATACTCCTCATTCATCACCCATCCCAAACAAAAGTGCATAGTCTCAGGGTACTAAAATAATTAGACCTCTCTGGCGAAGATTTCTTTAATAAGTGAGGTACCATAAGTCCTCAGAGCTTTCAGTCTTTATATGTATTAAAGATGTTAGGTTGATAGATTTGTTAGAAAATATTTTGGGATTTCTGATTTCAAATATATGGCAGAGTGGGATAGTGGGGCTAATTACAATATTCACTTAGTGATTTTACCTCTTCAGTGCTTTAAGTATTGTCAAAGAATGCATTCCTCTTAAGGCAGAGTCCTGTAGGAGCAAAGAAAAGAGACTATCACTAAGAAGGACTGAACACGAAAACTGGCTTTTCTTCCCATGTTTTTAGAAGTAAGCATTTCTTTTCAACTCTTATCAACACTTATTCTTGTGATCTGCAATATGTTCGTAAGAAAAACACCTTCAAACAGCCAAAGAACTAGAGATTCTTTTAAAGGATTTGCAAAGTGTTTGAGAATTACAAAAATGTCAGGTTATATTCAATAAATCAACCGACCAAAAGAAATTACATGATTTCTTTCACGTAAAGGTTTTTTTTTAATTGCAAGTATTTTTGATTTGGTTTAAATTTTCTATGTCCTATTAACAAGATATATACATTTATATACTAGGTTTTAGTTATTTTTAGTAGTACATGCTTTAGTATTTATTACTTATTATTTATGATTATTTCTTATTTATAGATGTCACATAGTATTTATATTTATTTTAAAGAGCTGTATAGCAGAGTTAGATCTATCAACACACATACATAATTTAAAGGAACCCATGCTTCTATCATATTCTTTGCTTTCCAAATAAGTTAAAATTTAGGTGTCCATCTTATCACATTATTAAAAAACCCAATAAACTATGTATTTACTTACTTAAAAGTATAAAGTATCTTAGATTTACATAATTTCAATCAGATTGATTTTGTTTATATTTCATAATGTCACTGCAATTTATCTCAGTAGTTTTTATAATGTTTCCTTAAATGATTGTTAACATATTTTTGAATTGAAAATTATAGTTTGGTTCATGGATTGGCTTGAAAATGAGAGCTAACTTAGCCATATGAGGTTACATGTTTTTTTCTCCAGTATTGTTAGGATATATTAATTTGTTCCCATGCAATGGCTGAGCTAAATCAGCAATGCCAAGGTTTAGATGAAAATATTTTTAAAGGATTTGAAAACATAAAATACTGTACCAAAAATACTGTTTGAAGTAAATATTTAATGAAATTAATAGCATTTCAATTTCCCCCAAATTTTCTGAGAATAGGTTATATGGGTGCCTCTAAGTAAAAGAATAAAAAGTGTAAGTAACAAATCTTGGTAAAATTAGGTAATTAATAAAATGACTAGATAGTAAGTCCTTTTGCTAGCCAAGTGGTTTTTATTACTTGTTTTCAACAACCAGAGGGTAGGATATTGAACTCTCCTCCTAAAAGGCAGTGGATTAATTAGGAAAATAAAAGGGATTTTGTTGTGTTTACACCCTGATTTAGCCCAGTGAGAAGTATTCAGTTATATAAACAGAGAAAGAATTGTCAGTTAATTAATCCACCAGCTCCATGGAATAAGGGATTTCTAAATATGCAGTTTTGACACCTGGTAAATGCCTAATTAAGATATTAAAGGAAAAAATTTCCTATCACTCATTCCACAAATATCTTGAAAGTTCATGTAGAGGTTATCCCAGACTTTGGCAGTGGAGCATTGCACGTCAGACATAACCTCAGTCTACGGAGACTCCCTTTCAGTGGGCAGAGTTAGAAAATAACAGACAAGTAAATACATAAGATTCTTTAAGATTATGGTATTCATTATGAAGAAAACAACATAAGGGAATATGGTAAGGATTGACTGGGTGAAGATGGAGGAATTCCCTTAGCATGGGTAGTTAGAGCAGTTGGTTGAGCCCTCTATGACATCAAGTAGCCGCCAGGTGAGAACTTCTCAGTTAAGTGAACAGCAAGTGCAGTCTTGAGGTGGGGAAAGCTTGACACTTAGTCAGGCTTACATCTTAGATGTTAAGAAGCACGTTCCATTTGAACAGCTATTTACAATGGCCACAGATCTTCACACCCCTGATATTTCCATAGCTTGTCTTAACTGCTTAAACTCTCAAATTGGTAGTGTCCCCTCCCTTTCTGTCTGCTCTGAAAATTAGAAATAAAGAAATAGTTTTATTTTTGTCTGATCATCAGATAATATATATCTGTTGTGAAAGTGTTGATAGAAACATGAAAGACAAAAACAAACAAACAAACAAAAAAAACACCAAACCCATAAACAAAGAACTAAAGCTTTGTAGAAAATAATACTAAAATGTTGAAAAATAATGAAGAAAATATAATGAAAAGTATAAAGCCAAAAGGAAAAAGCAGATGGAATCCCCATCCATTCCTGGAATGAATCAGTATTAACCCTTGTGTGAATTTCTTTTCTTTATTTCTAAACTTTTTCAAAAGCAAACAGGCACACCATATAACTACATGTATATACTCATAATAGTCCATTTTATTCTTTTGGTTTTAGTCAAATACATGTTTCTCTATCATCTATCTCTGTCTCCTCATGTATATCTATATGTATATCTATACCTGTCTGTCTACCTACCTATTACCATACAAAGAAACAGGGAAGGTAGTAACTAGCTTAGCCAACTAGTTATATGTTAGTTTATTCAGTGTTGTTAGGATACCACTTTAATGCATTATAAACCACTCTGTCTTCACCTAGAATTGCCTTTTCATATCGGTCAGTTGGCACAACTCTGCCAACATTACTGTTAAGCATGTACTACTGGCAGTGGATGTGAACATTTATAAAGAGTAGAGAGACTTAGGGAATGTATGAGATATGAATGCTTTATTTTCTATCATGGTACCTTCCTACTTCAGCAAAAAGATTGACAATTTTTTCCTTTTGGTCCCCATATGTTTCTTTGATGGTGCACATCCCTTATTGCATTTATTTGAGTAACACAAGTGAGCTTCCTACTCAAGGCACATACAAAAGACATCAAATCTCTTAATTTTTGTAAGTCAAGTCAATCTGGATCCAAGCTCTTGCATGAGAGAGTATAAACTAATTCAGTTTCAGTCATAAGTTTCCTATAATAATACAGGAACCCAGTGATGACCTGAGAAAGGTAGAAGGACCTCTGTCATGACAACCAGTACCCCACATCCCCATTTCCCAAGCCCTTCTGAACTTATCAAAGGCATGTTATATCTCATTCCCAGAAAGGGAACTCCATTTTTTTGGTGACGAGTATGGACCTGTAAATCCTTCATCAGGGTTCTTAGTTTAGGATGTTATAATTTCCCACTAATGTTTCATCCTCTGGTTAGAGGGGCATTGAGTATCAGTCACAAAAAATCCCCAATTCTAAACCCTTGTTTCTTTTTGTGGTCTTCAGGTGTATCTCTTCAAACTTTGAGTTCCATCTTTTTCAGTGATTCTGGACTCCCAAAGAAAAATCTGGGTTGAAAAGGATGTTCACTTGCCCTGCAACTTCTGCTTCTGTCCCACATACCAGAGTCTGTGATGTTTTCTCAAGTTAGAAAGGTAGAAATATGGAGGAAGTTCTTTTCACTTAACTCCACAATGAGAAAACTGCAAGAAGTTAGCATCACAATAAATAGCCTAGCATGATTATTTACATGTCTATGTCACTCTACAGTTCTGGACTTCCTTTAGCTCTGGATCCCTCAGACTACCATAGTGCTTGGCACATAGTAATGTGTCCAACAAATATTAGTTGAATAAATAAATTCATCCATTATTACTTCTGATTTAGAAACACAATAGGACACAACACTTTGTAATTTCCATGTTGCTCCATTACCCACAGCTTGGAGATCAAGGTCCTTTTTCTAGCCAACCTATTTTTTTCCACCCCTATAGAGATACTAGATAGTAAAACAAATATTTAAACATTGTTATTTTGATGGGGCAGATTCAGGGAAGAAGGATTTGAGAGCCTGAAACAAAGAACAACATATCTAGGTGGTTGATTTTTTTTTTTTTCCCCTTGAGAAAGACCTCTTAGAAGGAAATGTTTTATATTTGCTCTATTGCAGCTTTCGGCTCACTTGAGGAATTAATTGCAAACTATTGCTGTGAGTCTACTGTAAGGCAAGCTGAGACTTTGTGATGCGCTGGTTACAGAGAGGGAACAAGCAGCATATGGGCTGGGAGGACTTTTCAGTGCTTTGTGTTGACCCCTTCCACAGGCATAGTGCGGGGTAGTTAGCAATCCAAATCAGTGTTTAAATGTCTGAGAAAACAGACATTTTTGGCTCTAGGCTCAAATCAGTCAGACTCCTGGGCAAGTTGATCTGATGGGTAGAATGTTGTGGCAGGAATTTGTAGTTGTCACAAGGGTTAGCTGAGTTATTTTTAATGCCACAGGAAGGTGATTTTACAGATAGAACTAAAGTGGATTTTAATTTAATATTGAAATCATTAATGCTATAAAATTCACACCTAGATTAAAAAAACTTGCTAGTCTACATAAAATTTTTTAACTCCTTTGATTACATAACAAAATTTAAGTGGAGCATTTTCTTTAAGAATTCTAGCATAAACCTTGAAGTGGAGAGCAATAGGGCGGTGCTAAAGTCATCTGTGTAGGACTTACTAAAAGATAGAAAAACTGGTCCTGGGACTCTCATCCCCCCCTGTCCTCCTCCACCCATGTTACAAGAGGAAAAGGAATTATGGAAAGGCAGAATGAAGGGAATTCCTAGGGGTATAGAGCCTTTAGAATTTCTTCCTTCCTCTTACTTATCTGATCTACACAAAGGGGCTCAAAGAGTCTGCTTGTGGAGATTGAGTGCCTGTAAGAAGGGGGCATTGACATTTTGCTCCTGAGCTGGAGGTTTGCTTAGCTGCAAAGATCCCACTGTATCATATGTGGTGAAAGAGCTCTTGGGAGAACCTAACATATGTGCCTAGCAGTTTAGAGGAATTCTGAAGGATGGAAGTGAGCTACAGGAACCCATGCTGACAGAATAAGGAGAGAGGACTGAAGTAGGGAAAAGCCTGTACTTCCATAGTTTGGCAAGGTAAGGATACATGTGATTTCCCATGCAGAACAAATATTCAGGAAGAAACTTGGCTGAAGCCAAATTGAAAGACTTTCTTTTTATTATTATTATTATGTTATGTTAGTCACCATACAGTACATCATTAGTTTTTGATGTAGTGTTCCATGATGCATTGTTTGTGTATTATACCCAGTGCTCCATGCAGTACATGCCCTCCTTAATACCCATCACTGGCCTTAGCAACCCATACCCCCATCTCCCTCCCTTCTAAAACCTTCAGTTTGTTTCTCAGAATCCTTCTACATAAGAAGGTTGCCTGCAGAGCAGTGCCAGAATCCTGCACTTGTGCTGAGGTCGAAAGTAATTTATTTTACCACTTAATTTTTTTTTAGATATGCTCTTTATTGACTGGAATCTGCATTCCCTCCCAAAATAACTATACAATTGTATATCATCTTCCTGATAGAAGTCACGAAGGAGACCTGAAATATAGTTTCAGACGTCCTTCAGATTGAAGTAGATTCTTAATTCAGCAGCTGATCAAGAGAAACCATCCTACAATAGTCAGGGAGTAAGAAGACTTAGGGCTTAAAACCTGATGAGCTTCAGAGAAGGGGGCTGGATTCAGTGGAAGAAAAGAGTAGATCTAAGGCTCTGGGATAAATTTACACATAAGAAAGTTATGGTCTTCAAGACTCTTTTTGTCCAACCTGATTTCAATGTTCTGTTCTTAAATATTCCTTCTTAATTATAGATTTATTATCTTTTGGGGGGATTGAGATAGCAATGATTTTAGTACCTTCTCCTTTTCAATAGATTTATGTTACTTATCAAGAGCCATATCAACTATTTCTTAGTTTAGTGATGAAAATGTGATTGCTAGAATACATCACCACTCTGTGGATACAGTTTGCAAATGATCAAACATTGCTGGGTTCTGATTGGCTAGATGTGGAATGTGGTCCAATTTTTCTAAATATCCTATCAGTGATGAAAATTGTTTGGCACCACTCATGACATAAGTGATTTTGCTTTATATTTTATGAACACATAAACATTTTATGTTTAAAAATCGATAATAGGTTCTCCTTTAAAAATTTCTTCCTCTAGAAAAAGCTAAAAATACACATGCATGTGTGTTGTATAGCTTATACCAACCATAGTTAGGTGAATCAGTGTGGATGGTTTCAAATGCAATAGAGTGTTTTGCATTCTTAAGCTAAATTTGGTAGTAGAGAGAGGGAGATGGAAACATTTTTCAGAGTTTATCATGGCCCAATGCACGGATCACTTAAAGTAGACTTGTATGTGGGACATTAAGGGAGAAGTCTGAGTGTTCAGCACGTTGGTGGAAATAAGGTTGGGCAAGGTTACTTCTTATGGGTACCCAAAGAAACTAAACTGACGTAAGGAAACCAGACTAATTCCAAAGTCTATACACTAGTTGGTCCTGGCTTTTTTACATATTGCCAAGCTTGGATTGGGACAGGATTTGGACACAGATGGCCTATATGATGGTATTCCTTTGTGCTGACAGTCAAGCAGTTTTGGGAAAAGAGAGAAATTTTGGACATAAAAATGAATTGAATACATAGAATACATAGAATGAGTGAGCAAGCAAGTGATAAAAAAACTAGAATTATAAAAGCAAATAGAATTATAAAATTCTAGTTTGAATGTATTGTTTACTTTATTAGTATAAGTGGATTGGTACCCTCTCCTAGGATAGAGGAGGAAAGAGAGAAGTTCCTCAATTACAGATGATAGCTAGATTTTATTTTCTTTTTTTAAATTTTATTTTGTTATGTTAATCACCATACATTACACCATTAGTTTTTGATGTAGTGTTCCAAGATTCATTGTTTGTGTGTAACACCCAGTGCTCCGTGCAGTACATGCCCTCTTTAATACCCTTCACCAGGCTAACCCATCTCCCCACCCACTCCCCTCTAGAACCCTCAGTTTGTTTCTCAGAGTCCATAGTCTCTCATGGTTCGTCTCCCCGTCCGATTCCCCCCGCCTTCATTTTTCCCTTCCTGGATAGCTCGGTTTTATATACTTAGGTATTTATGGTTTTCATGAATAAATATTTATAGCATGGAATCTTTGGTTTAAGCTTTTGTGACTTTCTTAAACTTAAAGCCATTATATCAACCAGGAATTTGTTCAAATGCAAAATACAGAAAACCTGCATGTATTGAAAAAAAAAAAAAAAAACTATGGACTACCAGTTTGCAACCTTTAAAAAAAAAAAAATAGAGAAAACCTGATTAGTTCTACATTAAAAGCCTAAAGGCATATTTGCCAAACAATATAAGAAGTTTGGCATTAATAGTCCAGGGCAGGTGGGTTTAATAATGACCTTGGAAACCTAGGCTCCTCTCATGTTTTTATTCTACCATCCTTAGTGATTTGGCATTTATGTTTGTGCATATTGCTTTATGGGCACAGGAACTGCCAGATCTCCAGGCTTCATGACTACATTACAGACTATATAACAGGCTCTTATACTAGGCAAGGGAAAAGAGTATTGCAAGTGCAAGTTGCATTAGCCAACCTGTAGTGTTGGCCTACAGCCATTCTATGGATAAATACATAAGCAATTATTAGATAACACAGTATGTTCTAAATTATGTTTACCCATGAGCTGAATGTCTATTCTCCCTTTCTATAAAATTCAGCTACAGTATAAATCCTTCCATGGAAATTGTACTAATTTTTCCTCTTTCTCCATGAACTCTTTAATGCCAGTGTTTATAAAATGATGCTTTTGCTAAGTAAAAATGAGTTCAGTTGAGAAGCTCCTATGTTACAGAAAGGAAAGCCAGGTAGATAGTCAACTAAACATGTTTCTTTGAAAATTAAGGAATTCAACTAGTTTTTGGAATATCACTATAAGTTGTATATTCTAAGTCATGTGCAAAAGAGTGACAGATGCCACATTATGTTGAAGTTTATGCTATCATTCTTGTAACTAGTTATCTGTTGGAACAAAACGTTATACGCAGAATAATATCCTTAAATTTCTCTACTCAAAGATAGTTCTCAAAATTTTCTGTCCATACAAATGAACATTCATATTCCCTTGTCTTAGTTTACTTAGGCTGTCATAACAAAATGCCATAGACTGGTATAGTTTAAACACCAGAAATTTATTTTCTTATAGTTCTGGAGGCTGGGAAGTCCAAGATTGAGGTGTTGGCAAGATAGGTTTCATTCTGAGTCCTTTTCTCTTGGCTTGGAAACAGCATCTACCTTGCTGTGTGCTCACATGACCTCTTTGTTGATGTAGAGAGAGAGAGAGTGATAGCAAGATATCTAGTGTCTCGTCTTATAAGGATATTAATCCTACAGTATCAGAGCTCCACCCTTATGATCTCATTTAACCTTAATTAACTCCTTATAGGTCCTATCTCCAAATACAGTCACATTTGTGGGTTAGAGCTTCAAAATATGAATTTTGGGGGAATACGATTCAGTCCTTAACATCCCTATAAGACATAATTATAAGGAAGTTATAATCCTAAAACAGAAGATGTATTTTTTCATTATAGGTTCAATAAACTATCTTTTATTCTAACCTAGATCATAAGTCATGACATCCTCGATCCACAGAATGTTCAAGGTCTTCAGAAAGATTTGTGAGAAAGAATGAAAAGCAACCCAAATATACTTTTCATTACAGTCCTATTTTTGGCCAGAATTATTCAGCCTGAGAGGTCACCAA
Organism: Neomonachus schauinslandi; assembly: GCF_002201575.2. Lineage (NCBI taxonomy): Eukaryota > Metazoa > Chordata > Mammalia > Carnivora > Phocidae > Neomonachus > Neomonachus schauinslandi. Next base: position 96,743,033 of record NC_058405.1, on the reverse strand, counting down.
GGATGATAAATACCAGCAGTCCAAAGGTTAAGTTATTTTCTTCAAGGTTAAGTTCTTTTCTTTCACATAAACCTTAATTAGTTTTATGATTTTTAATTCTTGTTTTAATTAGACATCAGAGAATATTAAAAAAATTCCCTCTAATCAGTTTTTTTTCCCTTTCCATGAGAGATGACTTAAGTAATAGGGTTTGTCAAGTATATGTCAGCTCTTGATTAAGGAAATGGTTCTGAGTTATTTAATATAACATTTAAAACCAATGACATAAAGAAGCCACATTGATAAGCTGATCACTGTGATTTGGCAGAAAAAAATACTGAACTAGCATTTAGGAAAAAAAAAATACAAAAAAACAGTTCTACTTCTGATTGTCTCTGGTCTCCTGAAATAAATCCTAAGAGAAGAAAGCAAGTACAAAAGGGGAAAGATCCCTTGGACTGGAAGATAGGAGATCTGAGTTTGAATGTATCACTACTTAAGTTTTCTGAATCTCAATTTCTTTGTGAAATGAGAGTACTCATTTCTATCTAAAAGTATGGGGGTATGAGTATGAATATATTTAGGATTGTGCCAGCCATATTATTGGCATGAAATAAATTTGTACTAGATGATTAGTCCTGTGTGGATAGATATGCAGTGAACTAATGGTTGTAACTCCAACACACTTTTAATTTTTGATTAAATAAATAGATACTCAAAGAATGTTTGCTGAATGAATGAGAGAATGTCTCCTAGACAAGTGACTCATAACCTAGTTTCCTTTCCTCCAATATTCAGAGTTTGACCTCCGTGATCTTCCAGCTCTTGTAGTTTACAATATTTCAATTCAGAATAGGATTCAAATTCATAATACTTAAGAGTGGAAGGAGCAGCAAGTGAAAATCCCATCTTAGGCAAGACAAAGTGTGTACTAATGGATAAACCACTAACACTCCACGGTCTGGACAACAATTTTCTCTTTTTGGATTTCTCCTGTCAAAATCACAGAAATAGTGCATATTTGTTGAAAATGTGAACAAATCCAGTCCTGTATACAATTTTTTTTTAAATAAAAGAATGTCTTGCTTTCCCCATTCTTACCTTCCTTCAAGTCCTACTTCCTAGGAATAAATGATGACAAATGTTTAATGCATATTTTTCTTCAGATCTCTCTCTCTCTCTCTCTCATATATTCAGATGAAGGAATAGATGGATAAAGTATTTTTTAATGAATTATGCCAGATAGTAGGCACATTTATAATTTATAAAGAAGGGAACAGAGAGAAAGTCCCCAAAGAATGACTTTGCTTTGTATAGTTTGCTATACTATGAAACCTGAGGGGTGTGTAGGGTTGGACCTGGTGAATGAGGTTTTGCTCAGAATGGTTCCTCTTGTCACTTACAGTTATATCTCATGGATGACAATCATTTTTACATCTCTCCTGGGCTGGCTTGATAATGACCGGGCTAGTTGAAGTTCCTTCCTGCTTTTTAAAACCAAGTCTGACATTAAATAATGAAACTCTTCAACTGATCAAAAGGATGGGCTGGGTACTCACTGGCTTGGGCATTGGACATTGTTATTGAAACAGAGCTGAGACATGGTTTCAGAAATGTAGACTTTAATGGATGAAAATCCAATTTGGTTTCATTATTTTAATACGTTGCTTTTTTTTTTTTTTGGTAGAGGTAGATGGACTGCTTATGAAACTGTATTTACAGTTCGCCTAAAACTTACCACTAGAGAAGTTTATATCATAACATTACCAGAAGCTGGGGTGGTTAAGGTTTTCAAGTTTTCATTGTGACATTTTGTGCCTCTGTTTTCTGTTTCTGGTTGTCTTTGGTCATGTGGGCCTTAGCACTTTGCTGCGGGTACTGAGGTTGGAGATGGAGACCTAGCCTATAGCTATATTCCCTGCATATTCCTTAAAAGATTTACTTTTAAATATCCTTAATTGTTGTCTCTATAAACAACAACCATATCCTAGTAAAATCTTGAAGTCTGAAAGCCTCCACAAGATTGCATTGGAACTCGTACAAACTCTCTTAAATTCTGATTTTGCTTCTAAATTCATCACTATGCATCTACATTCCTTATTTCTAACAAAGTCTCTGCCATCTACAGATGGCTGAAATAAGGCAATTCTTAGTAGGGGTAGGGCAAAGATAAATGAAGACTAGCCTCTGACATATCCACTCAGGGTATCCTGTACACAAGTCCCTAACCCCCTTTGAGTCTGTGGCCTCCAGTTCCAATAACTTCAGTCCATTCTGAGAACCTTGCTCGGTCTAGGGATTATATGGTATAAAAGCATTTCAGCTTCTTTAAAGAAAGTAGGTAAGTCATATATTCTTAAGGAGCTCAGTGTTGGAAAAAGGGGGAGTAGTGAAAAAGAAAAAGAACAGAATAGACTCTACCTGTAAAGGAACAATCTGTATTCAATTTTGGAAGAGACGGGACTGGTATTCAGCCGATGTGCACCATAATGAGTTTTCTGTATTAAAATGCTTCTCTAGTGGAAGGATATTTCCCCATGGCTTTGCCTCTAAGTGATCACATCTGTCTGGATGGGAAGAGGGCCTAGGACAGGGCAGAGATAGCACCTAGTTGGTGCCATAGACAAAAGGCAAAGAGATATTGAAACCATTGTTAAAAATTTTGACTATTTTCTACTTGAAAGGGGAAAAACATTCCAGCACATGAGTCGAGATGATAGAGACAGGAAGACTTAAGGAAGAGTAAAAGAAAATCCCAAAGACTGAGAGAAGGGTCAGGACAAATTGCTAACATGAACATCAGGGTTGCAGAGACTTCTCTGTGCTAGGAGATAGTGCAGAAATCAAGTTTTGTCGATGAAAATGCTTTGGAACATTCAGCCCAAGCTCACTCTGCAGTATGTCTGTACTTGTCCAGTGAATTGCAAACACTGGCCACAACCAACTCTGTTCTAAAACTTTGCAGTCCATTAACGATACTGGTTGAGTAGCCACAGCATTTCTCAACCAGCACTTACTTACTAGTAGCAGATTATCAAGGTAAAAGCACCATTATCTGCTGCCTCAAGAAGACATGCCTAAGTGACTAATTCAGTGCCTCAATTAGGTAGGCTTGCGTTCAAGCTAAACCATTCACAAGAAACTCAGAGCTTTCACTCAGTGGTATTGCTACTGTCTTCCTCCAGCTGCTTCTCTGTTCTGAGTCACTTGTCAGCATCAAGGGCCTCTGTAGAATGTTCACCTAGCCATTCAGGCAATCAGGATTTATTACCTTTTATTAAATGCAGCCACCAGGCAATGGTGAGGAGTTGAGTATGTGGTGCCAGGAAGTTCACTCTGAGTTGCTATTCACTGATGGAAGAGCCTGAGTAATGGAGAAGATTTTGGTATCAAGTGAACCTGGGTTTCAATATTGACTCCAGTGTTTAGTAGCTCTGATGTTTATTAGCCTTAGGACAAATTAACCTCTCTGAGTCTCAATTTCTTTATTTGTCCTCTAAGGGCAGTTTTACTTGACACATCTTGCGCGGTTACTCTGAGAAAAAGTAACATGTAAAAAGTGCTGGGAGAGAGACTGATTCAGACTGGTGATGCCATAATGGTTTATTTCATTTCCTTCTGTCTCCTGATCAATATGAGACTCCACATCTGGATATTAAAACAGCATGAAGGATGGACTCATCAACTTTAAGGTTATTCGGCTTGCTCGGATAGAAGTTCAAAGACTTGAAATAATTTCTGAAGCTCCTTTAAGATCTCAATTTCCTTGTCATTTGAACAAATTTCCATGGGGTTAGGGTTGGGCTGGCAGACATGTAAGTGGAGAAGCAAAGAAAAACCAATAGCCTGGGCATTTTGCCAGAGAGAGATCAAGAGAGAGAGAAAGTGTCTTCTAGACTTTGCCTCTCTTCCTTGGTGTTATTTAATCATTGCAGCTTTGTTGGAGTTCTCCGGTAGGCATTTATTATTGATATTAGGGCTGTTCTTTTTACTTTGCAGTTCCCAGTGACACAGAACAGCTGAAAATCTGATCGCAACATGCCGTTTTGAGTTCGCTTAATGTTCTCTATCTCCTAGGCCCCATAAATAAAGAATCAGTGTGTTTGGAGATTTACTTTGGAGCCTCATTCTTCTTCCTTGTCTTTAAGTATAGGAAAGCTGAACTGCAGGGTCTGCATCATTTTGCAGTCTTTGGCCTGAAAGCCAAAGATAATGAAGAGATACTCCCTGAATCTAAGGCCTCTTTTACCTCTGGATAGGTATTGGGTACAGATTTTGATTACTGTGTATCATTGACCCTTAAGTGCCACACCTCCATGTAGATGAAGATAAAGTTTTTAGGTGATAGCAGTATCCACACAGCTGTCTGCAGTCTTAGGTACTTTGTGTGTGTCTGACTCCTGTGTTTGAGAAACCTCGATCATATCAGGACCATTTACATTTGCTAGGGTTTGAATCCCCATAAACCAGGAGTAAGAGAGACACATCCCATTTGAATCCCTTGCCATTTTCTACCACATTGAACGTTATGCTTCAGAGAGAGCTTTCAGAAACAGTAAACATTAGTACGTAATGGGGACTATATCATTACTGACATATCAGCCATATCCTAATCAAAATTCTTTACTATCTTATATCACCTGAGTCACTAACACAGCCCTTTTTCTCCCATTCCTTACAGTGGTTTTCTCTTTTGGATTTCCATTGGGGGAATTTGATTTGACACTTATCTCTTTGCTAGTTGACTGCTCCACTCTTTCTGACTCTTTAAGGACACTGTAAGATTTTTCTAGGAAAATCTCTACTTTCCTCTTTAGTATAAATACTGCTTTTTCCCTTCCTTTCTAAAATTACAATGAGCTAGCAGAAAATTTCTGCAATTTTTTTTTTCTACAGAGTTTCTTCTTTAGGGTCTTAGTGAACTTTGACCATCTCATACTAAAATCACCTGGTTGGGGCAGGGCACTCTTAAAAAAGAATACTTTTGCATGAGCCCCACCTGAGACCAGCCAAAAGGAAGTTTTGTATAAGTGGTTCTCAGATGATTTTAACCTTTAGGTAGTGTTGGCAACAACTGGGTCATGCTTTCATTTCTTAATTTAATAATTAAGAATACTTTATAATGCGTTATAAAGCCCTGAATAACTCGGCAATATTCAGTTTTTCCATGATGGTGACAACTACTTTTTTGGTCCAAATTACAAATCTCTGATGTGATCTCTCAAGTTGTCAACTGTAAGCATGCATATTGGTTCTCTGCAGTGTATGTACTATGCCTTAACTACCGCTCTGGTCTGGCAAATGTCAGGGCTTTCTATTCTGCCTGCTCCTGCCACCCACTCTGAAGCTATCCTTCAGATATTGGGGATACAGAAATGTACACATCTGTCCTCACACATTGTTGCTGGATTGCAAGTAATAAAAAGTCATTCAAAGTAGATAAAGCAAAATTAACAAATCGAACCTCAGGGAAACTAAAATAAGCACTGTTGGACCTCACAGGGTCCTGGAACCAGGAATTAGTAGATTTGAGGGCCAGCCCCCTCCTCTGTTTCTCTGCATATCTTGTTGTCTTTTCTGCACTGCTCTTCACATTTTCTTGGCTTTGGCAAGTGTAACCAGCTACTCAGTTTTTCTGGTTTAAGTTCCCAATAGACACAGGCTGTTTTTACTATTTTTCAATTCTAAATCCCAGAAAGAGAAGTTTGTTTTGTTTGTATGTCACTTTCTAGTCAGTCCCCTTAGTTATCACCATGAGGAATGGGCTCCTGGGGTCTGTTTACTTCTTACTAGAGGTTGTGAGAACAAGTTTTTTGAGGAGTTAGGAAAACTGGAAAGAAAAGATAGCCATCTCTAGTACAATTCTATACATACATGCACACATCACATATGTACATACACAATATCCCTGCATAAAAAACAATATATAGGTTGGAAAACTGAAGTTGAGACGCCAGCATAAAACAGAAGAAAAAGTCTTGAGGTGAGAGGAGAGAGACATGGACTCTACAACTGGCATCATCTTGGACAACTGCCTTACAATCTCTGAATTTCATTTTTCTCATCTGTAAAGGAGGGGGAAGGACTAGTGGTTGGTTATGCCTTTCCATAATACCTGTTATTTTAAAAAAATATATTTAAAAATTGTGTTCTCCATATCCACCTTCCTCCCTACCTTAAACTACTGGTTCTCAAACATTTTGGTTTTGGAAACTGCTACATTTTTTTTTTTTTTTTAAAGAAATTGAGAAACCTAAAGAGCTATTGTTTATATGGGTCATATCAATTGATATTAACTCTACTGGAAATTCAAACTAAGAAATTTTAAAAAGTATTCACTTAGGAGTCATAATAACATAGCCATTGTGTAATAACATAAATAACATATTTTTATGAAAAGTAACTTTAATTTCCAAAGCAAAACAAAATCTCTTTAATCTCTGCCTTAAGAGAAAACAGATGGATTTTCATACCTCTGTCTGCATTCAATCTGTTGCAATTTGTTGTTTTGGTTAAAATGTGTAAAGACAATTGAGCTCACACAATAATATGGTTGGAAAAGAGAGGAGTACTTTAATAGACTTTTCAGATAATCGTGGGTCTTTTTCTTTGATACCACACCAAAACTCTACTAATGGTAGTTTCTTAAATATTAGTTGCAATGTGGAATCTGAAACCATATCAGTTAACTTTTCATTGTGAAAAGATTATTAATCTGTTTTGTACTTTGAATCTTGCCTGTACCTGATGCTTTAATATCATGCATTGCTCATTTGGAAAATATTGGTTTACTGACTTAGATGTTGCAAATGTTGAGATATTGCATTATATAACCTTATAAAAATCAGATTTGTTAATGTCACCACCAATCTCATCAGAAAAGTCTTTAAGTATTGGGAAGGTGGTAATCTCACATGACAGACACAGTTTCCTAAACTCTGATTTTGGTTTGATAGTTCAGATTTTAATATTGGTAACAGATAGTGGCAACTGTTTTTCTGGTCATAGGCTTAATTTGCTCATTTTAGAGAAAATATCTGTCAAATATCCCAGTATGAATAACCATCATTTGTATGTCAGTTGTTTTTTCCAAGTAAAAATGCAGTTCCACTGAAAAATAGCTAGTCAATTTACAATTTAATTGTACAATCATTGTACTTTGCTTAATAGTGCTTTATGCAATTTCAAGAACAGTCTTGATGAACATATCATACAGAAGCATTATAAGAAAGAATATGTGGGAGGTAAATATTTTGTGATTTACGTATCTGAAGGTATCTTTGATCTTCCTACTTGATTAATAGTTTGGCTAGTTATGGAATTCTTTGTTAGACATAATTTTCTTTAAGTGTGTTCCACATGACCTATTAGTTTCCAGAATTTGTGTTGAGAAACTCATGGCTACCTTGATTCCTCATCATTTGTGTACAACACTTTTATTTTTCCTCCATGGAATCTCTTCGCATCTTTGTTCAGTATAAGATTTCACAGTGATTTTTTTTTTTTTTGTATTGGGCACTCAGTGGGCACTGTCACTTTGAATATCTGACCCTTCCATTCCTAAAAAAAATTCAAGAATTATTTGGTTGATCATTTCTTCTTTCCTGTTCCCTTTCTTTCTAGAATTCCCAGAATTTATGTATCAAACCACTGCAAACAAGTCCTCTATTTTCTTTCTCTTTAAAAATGCTCTATTTGGGGCGCCTGGGTGGTTCAGTCGTTAAGTGTCTGCCTCTGGTTCAGGTCATGATCCCAGGGTCCTGGGATCAAGCTCCACATCAGGCTCCCTGCTCCACGGGAAGCCTGCTTCTCCTTCTCCCACTCCCCCTGCTTGTGTTCCTTCTCTCGCTGTCTCTCTCAAATAAATAAATAAAAAATCTTTTAAAAAAATGTTCTGTTTATGTGAGTTTCCTTAACTTTGCATTGTTAATTTTTAAATTCTAATATCAATATCATGTTTTTAATTTTTAAGTGTTTTTTTATTCCTTGAATGCTTTTCTAATTTTTAAAACATTTTTTCTATTTTGTGATATAATACCCTCTCTCATCATTCTTTTTTTTTTTTTTTTAATTATGTGAGAGTGAGCATGAGCTTGGGGGAGGAGCAGAGGGAGAGGGAGAAGCAGACTTCCCTCCGAGCGGGGAGCCCAACATGGGGCTTGGTCCCAGGACTCCAAGACCATGACCCCAGCTGAAGGCAGATGCAACTGACTGAGCCACCCAGCCACCACTCCTCTCTCATCATTCTTAATGATAGTTTCTTTTTATTTATTTTTTCTCTCTTCATAGAACTTATTTCTTCCATGTTTTTTTTTTCCTCTTTCATTTTATTTAATTTGGTCTCTATCTTGGAGGTAGAGAATTTTCTCAAATGTCTAATAATCCTTAGTTTTCTATTCATAATTTAGAATAGGAACTTAAAATGTGATTAAACCACTGAGCACATGATTATGGCTCATAGACTCCGCTCTTCTTTACAGGGTGATCAAGGTGGGTGGTTAGGGTCTCTTAATGTCAGTGTCTTTGGGTTTTTCCTTGGGGTTGCCAATCTCTTGTTTGGGAAATACAGATCTGCCTACCAGGGTCTGGACATGAAGAAAGGAGGAAAGGAGTTTCATTAACACTCCATATGTGTTTGGTATTTAATATTATTGACTTTAGAAGAGCATCCAGCTGTCCAAATGGATCTGGTGTCCTCTTGTGCTAATACCTTCTATTTATAGTCACAGAGGTGAACTTTCCAGAAGTTCACTGATAAACGTCCAGAATTCTGCTGGAGTCGAGAATGGATGGTCACCTAGGGGCATGGGGGGGGGAAGGGCTCTGGGGACCTAATTATTTCTTTAAAAAACTTTAAAGCAATTATCATCTTGCTCTTCATCTAAACTCCCCTTGACTCCCAGTTCCAAAAGTATCTGGGTCTGTCACTTCTGGGAACTTTTGGTGATTCCCAGGTACAAATACAGTTGTTTCTCAGTCTTCCATGGTACCAACTTTAGACTTCCACTGCTTTCAGTCTGCTAAATCACTTAATGCTCATCCTACAGTCTTCTAAAAATTCATTGCTGTTGAATCCTCTCTTGTGCTTTCCATTTTTTTTTTTAAGATTTTATTTATTCATTTGAGACAGAGCATGAGCAGGGGGAGAGGTAGAGGGAGAGGGAGAAGCAGACTCCCTGCCAAGCAAGGAGCCCAATGCAGGACTTGATCCCAGGACCCTGAGATCATGACCCAAGCTGAAGGCAGACGCTTAACCATCTGAGCCACCCAGGCGCCCCATGCTTTCCATTCTTGAAAGTTTATGTCTTTGAAGAAAAAAAAATGGCTTTCCTCATCTGGTGGGTTTTTTGAAGGGAGCAAAATTGGATGCATATATTCAACTTGCTATCTTTTTTCTGCATTTACCCTTTTTTATATTTTAAAGAAGAACCGAAATGCCTTAAGCACCATAGTGAATGGTATGGGCATTTCAGGCAACCAGCCGTAGTGGAGTAAGAACTTGGAACTCCAGTGATCTTTAACCCATGTAATGCAGGAAGCTGACCCTGATGTTCTTGCAAACCACTCTTTGGCATTACTGCTGTGACCTTTTCAGCTAGAGACCCTTATTTCTCTAGTACACCTTTTTGTTTATCTTTGATCTGCTTGTGCAAAATTCTTCTCAGGAAGTAGCTGTTTATGTAAGTGAGAGTTAGTACTCTTATTTAGCGTAGAATTTGTTCATGTACTTCAAATTCTCACCTTATTATGGAGACAGACCTGCAACAGACCTCATATGAGTCTCTTTCTGATCTCATTGAAAATAGAAAGCTCTTCATAAAAACTGATCTTGTAATCAGCAATCTTAATTCCATTCCCTCAGATGTTTTTTCTGAAAATTGCTGCATTAATTTTTTTTTCTTGTTTCTTTCCACTTTTCTACCTGGTTAACTCCCATATTTCACCTTTGATGACCCAGCTCATGCTTTATGTCTTCTCTAAAGCCTTTTTTGACCCCATACGCTGAGAGTGGGTTGATCAATACATGGCAGCACCATTTGATCTTGTCTCCTCATACTTAAATGTGAGCTCAGTGAGGAGAATTATTGTTGCTCACTTTTGATCGGCTAATATCTAACATGTTGCTTAGAACATAATAGGTACAAAAATGTTTCCACAATCAACCAATGAATGCTTTAACTATTGTGATAAGACCTGGAAACTATAGAGTTCAAATAGTTCTTCAATAAAAATTCCTTAATAAGAAAACATCTTCTTAGGATATTTTAGTTCTAAATCATCGCACTGTTTAACCCTCAGGAGCACAAAAGGAACTAACACTAATATTGAACAGGCTGTCCCCCTAAATATAAGAACTTTTTATATTGTAAAAGTGAGAAAACTCTAGAACTTAAGTATTGTTTTTTCAAAATTTAGAATAAAACGTAGTTTCCTTGGTGTTGCTACCTCCTTTGTTACTATTATTCCAGACTCTGTGTATTTTGTTTAAATTTTCTAATAAGCACATCTGCTATTTGGTTCCCATGCTGACTCATATCTGATATATTTGTTAGGAGAAGAGGATAGAGAGATTTACTCTATTTTTAGAGAGAAGAAAAATTTAGCGGTTTCTATAGACTTTATGATTTAATAATAATAACTTTTATTTATATGGTGCTGTTACCTTTTCCAAGCACATATTTATCTTGTCAGCTAAGTTTCTTAACTATATTTCCTGTGTCTATTTTCTCATATTTTGTTCACCCTTTGACCCACTGAAATCTGATGTCTCTTTTATCATTCTACCAAAAGTGCTCTGAACTAGGTTAAATGTGACTAATTTATTGCTCGACTGATAAGCAGGCTTTGTTTGATAATTAATATCACATGTGATTGATCTTCTGTGTACACAGTATGTACTAAAGTATTTCATGGTGTATGAAGGATTTTGACCTATAATTCTCTCTCTCAAAAACCTTATGGGAAAGTTAATAGACATAGAAATAATATAAAACTAAGTTACCAAAATCAGAATGTGATTAGTATCATAAAAGAGACAAAGATAAAATGTGAGAAGGAAGATAGCTTTATTTGGAGAAATACAGAAGAAAAATTGATGAAAGAACTAACATTTTATTTATTTATTAATTTTAGAGAAAAAGAGAGGGAGGGGCAGAGCGAGAGGAAGAGAGAGAATCTTAACTGACTGTGCCATCTAGGCAAACCTGAGAGAGAGAATCTTAAGCAGCCTCCAAGCCCAGTGTGGAGCCCAACACAGGGCTTGATCTCACATCACTGAGATCATGACCTGAGCCAAATTCAAGAGTCCTATGCTTAACTGACTGAGCCACCCAGGGGCCCCAAGAACTAAGTTTTAAACAACTGTGCAAGAATGTGCAGTGATTGGGAATGGCAGGGAGGGAATAAAATTAGCACATTTCCAATCTTTTTACAGAAGTTCAAAAGTAATCCTTTTAGCTTTGATTTTTAGGATCATTCTGGAATGGCACAATGGCTAGCATGGAAGAGGAGATCATTTGAATTTGGGTCCTTTAATTGCAGTCTCCAAAGATGATAAACATTTGATTTGTTTCAAGATTTCTTGGATTTTCATTCCAAAAGACTGGACATGTGACCTTAATTTTGTTGAGACAGGAGAAAATTTCCAAATAAATGCTTTGTTCTCTTACAAAATATACAAAATACTAAAGTTACAAACCACACCTGCTATGATACCTCTTTACTGCTGCAATCATAGAAGTTAGTTCCCGAGTTGGGCACTATCTGCAGTTGAAGATATGTGTTTACTGTCTATGTATTGTAAAAGAGAGGAGACTGGGTTCTGGAAATCGATGGTTCTTCACTCTGCTGATTGGGAAGTATGAGGCATGCAGTGGGATCCAGGTCTGAATACTTGCCAAAGCTCCCTAAATAGTAATAGTGATTGCTTTTTTGGGCTTATCAATAATCTGCCTTAAATGTCTGGTCATAAATGTTGGAATAGTCCTCAGAACAGGAAGGATTGATACCAGGAGGAATGGGTGACCAGGGAGCTATAGTCAAAGTTCCTAATAGTTGGATCCTGGAACTTCAGAATAGTGTAGGGTAGCTTGGGGGACAGCTGTCACTAATAGCTGAACTGGATGAAGTAGTCTGTTCCTACGTGTCCGGGGAACTACAGTGCAGTGGATTTTATGTGTGCATTTCTGTCTTCATGGTAATTTATGACTTTGGCCATAGAGAGAATTTATTGAAGGCATTTGTCAGTGACTGCAGAGCAGAAATTGTTTTTGCTTACATGAGGAGTTAGCTTCAGTGTTTATTTCTCTGTATTCTATGTATTCATGGAAGCATCTGTATGTAGAACTGGACATTTCTATGGCACTTTTGGGGGTGCTGTTTGCTGAATTATTTTAACTGGAGAAATAGAGGTGAGGAGAGATCTAGAAATCTCTCATGAGGGAATCATGGCTATCTATTTTGGTGTTCTATAAATTTAGGGTTTGGATCACATTTTCAGTTGGCAGTTTTGCAAAGAGAATTATTCTACAAAACATAAATGTCACCATTAAAAATGAAAGCCTAAGACTGAATGGCATTAGCAGAGATAATGTGGTATCTTTCTGTTGGTGTGGAACTCCACTTTGGGTAAGCAATAATTTCTGAGATGTTTATGTTTGGTTCTTGTTGACAAAAAAACGGGGAAGTGAAACCTGTCAGGAATGTCAGTCAACTGATCTGTGACAGTTACATACCCTTTGTATACCCTATATTATACATGTTTAATATGTACCCAGTGTACTTGGAAGCAGGTAATCTTCAGATAGGAGTAAATTATATTCACAAAGGGACATCAGGGGTCAGCCAGTTATCCAGCCTAAAGAGTTGGTGGTAATGGCTAAGAGATGAAACAAGGAAAGAAGAGTGAAAAAAAAAAATCAGGAAGACAAATCCAATAAAAACAGATACAGAAAGGGACAACTCATACTAATTAATGGTTGGTAGATTGGTTCTTACTGGATGTAGAAATGGGGAACCAGTTGAAGAGCTTAACTGGCACAAGCTAGACAATAATTTCATTACTTATCAATTCTAATCCTTCCTCAAATCTATCTGGCTTTAGGCAATACCTCATGAGTGAGAATAATAAAACACTTTATTATTTAAATTGGAAGATAAATTGAACATGTAAAGCAAGTACTTCCCAGATGGGATTGATATATATCCACTGCTTTATAAATTATCATCTTCATGATTCCTTCAACATATTGTTTAGTTGGAATATTATGTGACAGGAATCTGGAGAGGTGGGTTGTAGACAGTCATACAGAAGCTGACCACCTAAAATAAAAATGAGTTTAGATATCTGTGTTATTTTTTCCTCCTAAACTTGAATTTATTGCTACTTGAGAGTTCATAGTACTATCTTTATGTTCTTTCAAGCAGACCTTGAGATGATTCCTATTGAAAGAATGAAAACTGTGACTTCCACTTTTTGTTGTGTTAGTGGAATTACAATGCTTAGAAGGATGAAAGAATCTTCTTTCCCTGGTATAGCACAGTGGTTAAGAACATGTACTCTGGTTGTTGTCAGATCTGACTTCTCTGCTGCCAACCAAAGTCCCCAGCCTTTGCAGAACTATATATACCAGCAGGAGGAGAACATACAAACCTAGCTTATGTTCAACTCTGGTATTTTCCTGCAAAAAGGGATTAGCATAGGTCTGTGTTCTACCCCTGAATATCCCAGAAAAAGATACTGTGAAAACCCTGTGATTACAGGACACATAGGATAAGGAAGTTCTGTCTTATATCTATCTATAATCTCTTACAAATGAACTTGTCGTAGGCTGCAGAGCCTCAGATTTTAGCATGCTGGCATTGAGAGGCTGACTGTATTAGAGGGGCATATGGCTTTGCAATATAGAACAAGAGCAGCAATAGGGTTGTGATTATTAGGACTGTTCACTACAATTCTGATTCCATTCCTCTTTGGGCACATAGTGAAATTACTTCCTTATTACCTAAACTTGGTTGTGACCATTAACTGGCTTTGGCCAGTGGAATGCAAGTAGAGGTAATATATGCCATTGCTGGGTGGAAGCCTTTAAATGAGAGGATCTTTTGCCATGTTTTTTTCCCTCTGCCATGTTGATTGTGGAAGTTGACATCAATATGGTGTGTCCGTCAGCTTGAGTTCTCTTAGAGAGGAAGAACCTCCCTGCCGATGTAGTACTGACATACAGCATCATAAGAAATAAACCTTCATTATATTAAGCCACTGAGATTTTGAGGTTATTTATTATTGTAGCATAACCTTGTCTGTCTTGACTGATATATGTTGTTTCTAGGAAAGATCAGTCCTTAAAGACAGCATAGGAATTAGAATTATGCCTTGACGTCTACCTGGATGAGATCAGGGAATAATCTGAAGCTGAGGAGCTATCAGAAGAAGATGCCATTTATGGAGAAAGAGGCAGAAGGCAGGGGTTAGCTGAAGGCCTTAAATTCCAAGTAAATGAAGCTGATGATTTGAAATTACATTCCAGTTCTAATGAGAAATGTAAAATACTTGGTGGATAGGACAAGCAGAAGACCAGGACATACAAAGTGGGTGTAAGAGGAGGAGTTTGTTTCCTCTATGTTTATGTGGAATTTGGATTCTTTGTAATGGACTCCAAATATCAAAGAAACAGCCTAATAGCCTTTCGGATAGCATTTTAATTGACTAAGGCACTGGCGTTGCCCAAGCCTGCAATTGGTAGGTCATCATGGTGACCAGCTGGTTAGGGCTAGAGCAGATAGGGCCTGAATCATAGACAGAGTGCTTGGTAGTAGGGTCTACCCAACAGTGTGACAAGGTTTTTTCTACAGAAATATTTTCATTAAGCCAATTTTAGCTATTTCCAAGATCCAATAATACTTGTTCAAGTAGCCTCAGAAGTTATATTTCATAAAATTACTAGGCATCTTTCTTGTCTTTTTGTGAGAAAGCTGAAAGGGACTCATTCCTAATTTCCCACAAACTGTGGAACCTGAAAATAATATATTTTTATATAATTATCACTAGTGTTGGTTAAATCTAAAATTGGTTCTTTAGATTAAATTGCCTAAAATTTCTAGTTCACTATGATTCACTGTATAGTGTTTCCTGAGTAGATCTAAACATTTTTAAAAATCCTACCATGTGAAAAGCTATGATGGAATTTTGCAGCTGTTTTCATACTAAACATACTGAACCAAATATATCCCAATTAGAATAATTGTATATGAATGTATACTTCTTAAACAGTACTTATAATTTTTTAGCATTTGGCTAAAGTTTTAAAATCTCATCTTTTCTGGTTGTACATTCCAACTGAACATATTAAGACACAGCAGATTTCACAAAATTATGAAAAATCTATA
This sequence comes from Neomonachus schauinslandi, assembly GCF_002201575.2. Taxonomy (NCBI): domain Eukaryota; kingdom Metazoa; phylum Chordata; class Mammalia; order Carnivora; family Phocidae; genus Neomonachus; species Neomonachus schauinslandi. Next base: position 96,727,667 of record NC_058405.1, on the reverse strand, counting down.
TGCTTGAAATAGAAATGTTTTAAAATTACTATGGTTTTAATTTTCTTGATTCATGAAATGATAATGTAACAGGAAAAACAATACCAAAAATGAGGTTTGGGTGATATATTTTGTTCTGAACAATTGATTTTCTTGGGACTTAGATTTTGATATAATGGTAAGTGTGGGATGTAGAGAATATATAGTGTAGACTAGTCATCCTTTTAATGTGCATCCTCCCTTTTTTTATTTATGAAATTCAACACTGGGCAAGGATTTTAGGTGGATTCTGGTCAATTACCTATAGATAGTAATGCCAGTGTCTTTTTTTGCATCATCCTATCTACCTTCTAAGGGGACTGAATGCAAAGGAGTTTTGAAGAATTTTGGAAAAGAAATGAATTCTCATGTGACCACAGTGGTTGTAATCTAGCTGCCCATGCCTTTTTGTGGCAGGCTTGCAAATATTGCCTTTCGTACTGCTGATTCCTTTTATACTGTATGATGTGGGTGAGAAATCCTATCTGAACTTTTGCACCCTGTCCCTCAGGGCACTCCCGCCCCTGACATTCTGCTTGGACTACCCAGATAATTTAGTTTAGAGGTTCCTCAGATATCTGCTACTAAGTAATATCTAAGAGGAGCTGAGCCGACCCTAGTGGTGTAGGATATTTATTTCTTTAGAGATATCAAACTGTTAAGTGTATGTTGACATGTTCATGGGCTTGTTCACTGGGTCATATGCTTTGTATTATTTTTTACTTCATTAATTTCTCCCATTCTTGTTATTATCTGCTCCCCTATCTTACTTGAGTTTATTTTATCATTCTTTTTTATAACTCCTGGAGATTAACATTTGGCTTATTATTAATTTTATGCCTTTCTGCTTTTCTAATATGTACATTTAAGTACATACATTTTCTCTAAATACTGATTTAGCTGCATCTCACAAGTGAGATGCAGTTTTCATAATTTTCAAATACATAATGTTTTGAAATTTCAAATATAAATTTTTTTCAATTTATATGTTACTTAAATTACCACTGTGCAATAAAAATATAATGTAAGCCACAGTATCAGCCACATTTGTGATTTAAAATCTTAACCTTTGGGGTGCCTGGGTGGCTCAGTTGGTTAAGCGACTGCCTTCGGCTCGGGTCATGATCCTGGAGTCCTGGGAGCTTCTGAAAGCTTCATGCAGCTGACTCTTATAAACTTGGCATTTCACCAGCAGGGTATATTTCTGATGAGTAAAAAGTGTTTGTCTTAAAAAATACATGAGACATATACACTTAGCTTAGGTTGCATTCAATACTTTATAATACATATTGGAAAATAATATACTCCATTAAGTCAAGCCTACGGGATCTCTTATTTCCAACTAGGATATATTCATACTAGTTGGTGCCAATGTGACGATGGGAACTGGTTACTCTGGTAGAAACCTTATTCATAAGCATTTATGATTTATTTTGCAAAAAAAAAGTCATTTGGGCCAGAGAGGTAACTATGCGGGAAGTTGGACTGGCATGAGCTAAATACTAGTTTGTCCCAGGGAATTTTTAAAAAATGACCTCAAGGAAAGATATGGTTAAAAATTAAAAAAAGAAGGAAAAAAACTATTTTCTTGTTTTAGTGTAACATCTAGTAACTATTATATTTGAAAACGTTTCTATATACCATAAGCTTTCTCACAGCTTACAGAAGAATTGGTATCTTAGCTGGCTGTCACTGCAGAATTTCTTAAATATCCATAGAGAATGTGAATCTCTTACCATACTATGTAAAAATCTGCAGTGTTAAACCAGGCAACAGGTCCTTCCCCAGCATTTACTGCTGTTTTGACTACAAACACTACCTAGGAAGAAACAAAATTTAGTATCAGAATGAGAATGGATTATGGTAAAGAAAAATCCAGCAGAGAGGGGGAGAGAGAGAAAGATTTCTTTTGCACTGAAAAAAAGTATAAACTGGTTAGAAGCGGGGAAGTTGAGAGTGTCTCTTTAAACTGTGGTACTGCAATTGATCTCTGTATGTTTTCTGGTATTCGTCCCTTTGAAAGGAGAAATGAGAGCCAAGATCATTGGCTGTACTGTGAAGCTGTCACATCTCAGTACTGAAAAGGTACAGTACAAGTGAATTGAAACAGTCTGTAGCTTTCTATTCAGTATCGTCAAGAGCTTTGAGACTGATGAACCAAATGAATGCTTTATTTAGGGCTGAGATACAGATCCCTCCGATCTGACGGCGTTTCAGCCTTTGGAGTAAGAAAGCAGCAGCGGCCGCAGAAGCAGAAGCAACAGCAGTAGCAACAGCTACAGCAGCAGCCCCTGCTCAAGTCCAGTAGAAGGGACTTGATCTCCAGTCCGTCCCGAACTCCACCTGGGGTCGTGCGCTGTCCAGGGTCCTGAACCATGAACCAAACCGCCAGCGTGTCCCATCAAATCAAGTGTCAACCCTCCAAAACAGTCAAGGTAGGACCAAGGTTTCCTCCTTCCTTCTGTTTCTGCACATGTATCTTCATTCATCTACCGAACACATGGATGTTGGTATGGCAGGGCACTGACAGTAAAGATACCTAGTTGCTTTGAGTTTGAATTAAAGGTTGGATCTCAGTAAAGAGTTTGGTTCTGTTTGCATGTGTGTATAGACTGGAGAGAGTAGTTTTCACTTAATAATTCTTTTACCTTGATGACTTTCACTTTTTTGACTGAGAATCTATCAGTGGTATATGTCAGGAAGAAAGTTTAATGAGATTTGAGCTTCTAGAGTTTTTATTCCATGTCAGTTTTCTTGATGAAACTGGTGAAGAATTTGCAAACTGCTGGAAACAGGTAATATTAAATTGAATACAAATTTGATAACAGCATTTCATTGCCATATGGATTTGGGACTTCTCATCCTTTCCAAAGAAAAGCATATTAATCATTGTGAGTGTTTAACTGTTGGTTATTTTAAAGCAACTATAGTGAGGGAGTATAAAAGTCTACAGAGGGAGTATACAAACATATGCTCTTATGTATGCCATCATGAAACTCAAAATCAGGAAGGTGATTGGAAGTGCTCTTTGAAACAAGTGCTTGTTTTAAATTTGAGACTTGTCTGATATGGTTAAAAGAAAAGGACCAAGCTTGGAATTTGACTGTTCCTTTTTAGTTTTAAGTAATGTTTATGCTATCCTCTTTGTTCTTATTTTGATGTTCTTACTTACATGGAGACTTATAAATAACCGGACTTATAATAACCCAATGGAGGAGTTTATTTTATCTTGCAGTTCATCTGTGTGGATATTTTGCATCCTGGGGGGGGGGTAGTTATGGGCTCCTCTGGAACTCTTTTATGGAAAAATCTGATAACCCGATAGATCATTTTTACTTACTGCAATCTCTAATTCATATACAATTGCATATCTTTTATTGAGATTCTAAAATTTGACATAACTGGATTTTTATGATTATATTACTTTTATCTCTCAGGCCTTTGAAAATACTGCAGAGACTGTAATTTAAAAATATAATTTGTGGCAGTAAGTTTTTTCTTGTGAACCTACCTACCCTTGTCAGTCTTTCAGTTATAAATAGACCGTAAACTGAACTCCGTTTATCTGCAATTATTTTTAAAAGCAATGAAATATCCAGGATGTATCAAATGATACATAATTAGACTTTCATCATATATAAATACATAAAGTTAACTGAAATCATAAAGAACTCAAATTCAGATAATTTACACCATCTCTAATGGCATAAGCAACATCTTAGTATTGAATTTTTTGCACTGTGTCTAACTTTAGAAATAAAATGCTGTGCTTTAGGATATAATTTTTTCTCTGCATGTCAGATTCCCACTTCTGTCATTTATATAAGCATACCATCACTGAACAATGACTAAACAGTACATATATGACACTCCACATTGTGATATATAAACTCTGGTGGAAAATATATGCTGTAGCCTTAAGTGGGATAGAATTACAAACTGGCTGTCTACCTTGAGTATGTTTAGAAAACCATAAAATGACCAGTGGCTTTCTGTTTAAGTGTTTGAGGTCATAGGAATCAAGTGTTTTATTTGCCCTTTTATTTACTGGGTAAGGACAAAAGAATGCTACTTTCTGGGACTTACAATCATTTCCCTTATTGGTGCTCTGGCATTAACTGCCCTCAGGCAAACTCTGGAGGCAGAAAAATATGTTTCTAGTGTAAGGGTTTTGCATCATCTTGCTGATCTTGCAGATGCTGTTTTTTTTTTTTTTTTTTCATTCTAACTGCAGCCATTGAAATGAAAGGCATCATAAAAATTGGACAACCCACCACTTAGCAATGTATTCTATTAATGGCTTAATGAAGGAATCTTGAATCAAAGCAATGGATGATTTGGTTAATTGTACAAGTTAAGTTCTTTTGTGCTCCCCCCCTCCCATTGCTCTGGGGAGCAAAAGATGCTTGTGATGTTCATAAAGTATATAAAGTTGCAAGCATTGAACTATTAAGGGAGTAATTACTTGAGTATTTTCCAATTTGCAACAGTAAAAGGGGATGAGTGGAAAGCTCTCTTACTTCAAATTATGTGCTCAATTATGAAACATTTATGGCTTTTGGAATTTATACTAAAAATGGCTATCTATATTTAGGTAATGCATTAGCCTATGAACAAAATGCAGTAGCAACCCAAGGAAAAACCCTAAGATGAGAGGCTTTTGGAAAGCTATTAGATATTGGAGCTGAAGAGACTTTTTGGATTTTTGGAATCTATCTTTTTTTCAAGCATGATTTTTTTAGAGTTAGTTTTCACTTCAGTCTTAAAGTTACTATTTGAAAACTTTAAACAAAACTCCCTTATTTTGAAAGCTGATTGGCCTGCAGATAATGATAAGTGACCCACTTTGGGGCTCCAGAAATATCCAGATACTTAATAAGTTGTAAATTGCTCCATTTTAAAAATTCTAAAACCTCTAGGGACTTTTTCCCCATACTTCAGTGTAATAATCCTCTAGGGAATTTTTCCCCCCATTGTCAGTGTAGTAAATGCTGGCTGTTCCTTCTCTTGACAGTTTAACTACTGCTAAAAAGAATGCAATGGGAATGAACAAAAATGAATTGCTTTGGCTAAAAATAGCTTTAAAGGCCAAAATGTGTGGGAGGAGAAAGAACAGGTGTGTTTGTGTGTCTTTTCCCCACCTGAAGTTTAAAAAGTGGTGATATCTGCAGTGAGTCAAATTTAGCAACTATTATCAGTGAAGGCTATTTGTGGTTACAGTGGTGGCAGAGCTGAAGAAGGAGGGGCCTGGAGGACTCATAATGGAATAAAGTGGTCAACATTATTCAGGTTGCTTGACATTTGTTTTTGTCATTCTGGCCATTCTCCAGCTCAACCAGTCCCTGACACATTTTTCCTGACGTACTTGAACAGGTATGTTCTTATAGTCAAAACTGATAAGAGAGAATAGAGCAGAGTAAGTCAAATAAAGGTATCAGGTGTGTTTTCAGATCACTTTGGATGAAATGTTGAATGCAATGCACTCATAAAACCCTTTCCCATTTCAGAGCTTGAAAAGCAATAAAGCTTTTCTTGAAATGATTACAAATCTTACTGTCAAGGTAGCAGCACTCTAAAAAAAGGATCTTTTACTCTGAGATCTGTAATGGAAAGTTTTAGGGACAATCTGGGAATGCTAAATACAGATCTAATCTTGGCTTATTATAAACTTCATTTCTGAAAAATTGTCCCTACTTTGGGCAACAAACTTGGCTTTATCTTCCCTATCCTAGCTTCTCTTGGCTAAACTGAAAGCAAATTAAGTCTTCCAGTCAAATCTCTGAACTTGGTTTACTTTTTTTCCAGTGGAATTGCAAATTTAGAACTTTGCCTAAAAAAGTGAGAGGTTTTTCTTCTTTCGTATTTTAATAGAAATCTAGCACCCATGTATGTGTACGGGTAGTAGAAGAATTGTCCATCCTTTCTTTGAAGTTGGAAGTTGTGTGTGAATCCTCAGGATTGGTGATTCTTGGATCAGGAATCCTATTATTTTATTTTAAAATGGAAACTTCAAAATACGGTACACAGTATTTCTTTACTTTTCCCATGTAGTGACCCTTTCATGTCAGTCTCTTTCCCTTTCCCCTTTCTAAGACCTGCCTAGGTTATTCTGTCACTACCTTCACACTCAGGTTCCCTGTGTTCTGTGTAAAAAATGATCCCAGAAGTACATACTACTGGAGGAGTACCTACGACTTTTACAGAACATATTTGAAGGTGTATTTAGGATTTTCATTGTCTTCAGAGTAGATTCTCTGTGAGCAAATACATTTCATGACAATTTTGACTGCCTTTTATATTGTAGTATTGAAGTGTTATGCAAATACAGACATTTTCCCCTTACTACCTCTAATCCAGAGCCCCATCCAAAATTGTTGTGTACAAAACAGGGGATAAAATTAGGGAGTAAAAGAGAATGAAAATCTTCTCATGTGTACATTTTATTTTATTAAATGTGTAGGCTTGAGGGGATGGTCATTAGAAAATGATTTCTGTCTTTAGCAGTTGGTATTTTGGAATATGACAATGTGATGAGTTGGTGTGGTGACACTGGTTTGGAAATGTACCAATTGGCACCAATTTTTACTGGTTGGTAATTCCACACTCCCAGCTTAAAGGATGGGTACCACATCTGTATTCCACATGGTGCTGCATTTAGTCTTAAAGATTATTTCATAATTACATCCACAAAAACTTAGGAATACAGAGAGTATATAAGAAAAAACTCCACCTCTTTATGTCATTACAATGTGCAAAATGTACCCCCCCAATTTCACTATTACATGAAATTCTAAAAGCAAAAATTATAATGTGCTTCTATACTGTATTTTGTTTTAGAGAGTCTTCTTGGTCTTCATCCTAAAGACTTTAGTCATAAGAAAAAAAAAGAAAGAAACTTTATTACATTATGATCTCAACACAGACTCAGACACACTAAAGAAAGAGTTATCATCGGTATTCAGTGAACCCTACAGTTCCATTTGGCAAGGTACAGATTTTTCTTCAGCATTAGGAGAATGGGCCATTCTTTTAAGTGGTGATATTTGAAGCCAAAAGAGAAGACTTACAAAAAATTAGAATGAAGGATATTGTGTGTGGGAGAATTTTTTTCTCTTAGGAATGGACTACATCCTTTTACTTATTCTGACACAGCTTCCTCATATGCTTAACGCAAAAATCGGAGCCTGTGATAAACATGAAAAGGACCACAAGTTAGATATTCTGCTGACGACCAATTTATAGTCATTTACAGTTTGCATTTATGCCAAGTTTTTACAATTTAAAAGTCTATAGGATAATTTTATTTCAAATGACTATAAATCCCACTGTTTTTAAAGGAAGCATTAAATGTTTTTATTTTTTTAGTAAAGAGTGATAATGTTATAAATTTGCATAGTTTTGTTTTACTCACTTTTTTTCTTAAAATATAAAGTTTCTTTTTTTTTTAAATTTGACATTTAAAGTATTTAAATGGCAACTTTTACTTTGAAGAAGTATTGTAGTATAATGCATTTTTAGGTAAATTTGAACTATTTCAGAAAATATTTAATATTCATTTGCTTCTTGGAAAAATAAGTGTTAATAATTTTCTGGAAAATGTTTTTGGTCAGGTAGTAAAGACGTTCTTGATGACAAATTTGTGATAACAAATCACTAATTTTCACTGAAAAGGCATGATTCTACAAATAAAGCATGGATAAGAAGCTATATTTCTACATAAGATAAGGTGGTGCTTCTCAAAATGTGGTCCCTAGGCCAGCAACATCAGCATTCCTCATGAACTTGTTAGAAATGCAAATTATTGGGCTTTACCCAGACCCAATCTATTAGAAACTCTGGGGGTAGGAACCAGCAATCTGTGTTTTGACAAGCCCTCTGGGTGATTTAATGAATATTAAAGCTTCAGTAACCCTAAGCTAAAGAATTACTAAAGAAGACAAACTTGCTCTATAGTCTACTTGTAAGAATCGTCTGTGTTTGTGTATCACAGATGGAGTCTGAACATCTTCTGAAGATACATAGGATCATTTAATAACATGAATTCTATGAGAGCTGAGCTCTCTTCAGGTCTATCTCTTTTATCTCTCACAGGGCTTTCTTAATACTAAGCCCTTCACATAGTAGACTTTGAATATATATTTGTTGATTATTAAGTGACTGGTAAGGTCTCTCAGCTCTAAAGTGAGCTAAATAAAATTTTCAGACCTTGTTTAATTGGTAATCTGGTTTGAAAACTTGCTCTGTCTTTTAAATTCACAGCAAATTTCTTTAAAGAAAATGTATGGACATTTTGTTTGGCTTTCTATGGTTTTGTTCTCTGACTTGATTTGAGGCCATCTGGTAATCAACACCTTTTGTTAACTAGGGAGATAGATAGTCACACTATGCAGAGAGTATGTTGGACAATTTTCTCCCTTCTTGCCAGCCTCATCTGAAACTTGGCAAAACAGTGGTAGCCAGGAATATCACCCTAACCTTTCTCCTTTCATTTACTAATGTTCTTTAGTCCTTGGATATATGCCAGGTTGGTAGGATACAATTGGAAACAGTATACCACAACTGAAACAAAATTAATCATTTTTATACCTGACCTCTCCTGGAGAGCCCCAGCATGGTGTTACATTAGCAGAACTAGATTTAAGCTGGATGATAAGCCGTGAAATAGAGGACGTTTACCTTCTGAATGGGCTTATCTCTTAGAAATTTTTCATAGGGCACCTGAGTGGCTCAGTTGGTTAAGCGACTGCCTTCGGCTCAGGTCATGATCCTGGAGTCCCGGGATCGAGTCCCGCATCGGGCTCCCTGCTCAGCGGGGAGTCTGCTTCTCCCTCTCCCACTCCCCGTTTGTGTTCCCTCTCTCGCTGTGTCTTTCTCTGTCAAATAAATAAATAAAATCTTAAAAAAAAATTTTTTTTTCATAGAACTCATGTTTTTGTTTTTGTTTTTTTAAGGTTAGGATTGGGAAGAATGATCCAATGTGTGCAGCCTACCCCACTACCTGCAAATGGGTCATAGGGCAGATTGGATAGGTTTTCCTTTGGACGGTCATCCTTAATTTGAAATCTCATTCTCTGTGTACCACAATGGATCATGTGGCCTGGGGAAGGCAATTAACCCTGTTCAGGCTTTTCTTCCCACTAACAGAAGGGCAATAAACTTAAATTATCTCTCCAAACAAAAATGCTATGTAAGTGCTTTGTATTATAATTTGTTCTAGTAGCAATTTTTAAGGGATATGACATTTTCATAGAGAACTGTATAGCAAGAATCAATTTTTATGACATAAAAGCTAAGAATTTTATTTGCAATTATTATTAACTATAATGATGATAAAAACTCATTTTGAAGTCACCAGGGAGCTGAAAAGTATCTTCTAATATTGTAGTAACATCTGCAAGATCTCATCATGGATCTGTACCAGGAAGGTAGGGGAAGAAGAATATTGAGTTTAAATGCTATCTAAAGGGCTGATTAATTCAATAAAAAAAATGCAGTTACTCATCCCGGTGCTTAACTACAAAAATGGAAGATATCTAGGGTAGCTGCATGGATCATCTAATTGAGGAGAAATTATATCATGCTATGTTTATATATAGCCTTCCTACTATCTCTGGACTCATTGTTTCCTTTGCTTGATCTACCCTTCCACTCAATTGTCCTTTTAAAAAACCCCTATTTTTACTTCAAATCTCAAACAGAGTTTTCTCAGTTCTCTGATTTCCTTAGGCAGTAGTAAGGGTCTCAACTAATCACCTATGTTCTCACATAATCTCAGTGCCTGCTTAATGACAAATAGTCTTCTGAGCTGTAATTATTTGTTTCCATATAAGTCTCTCTGCTAACTCTTAAAGGGTCTCTGCCTTTTGCTTTTGGTAATCCTAGTGCCTAGCCCAATTTCTGGTGAATAGCAGGCATTCAATTAAGATTCTTTGAGTGAAGGAACAAAGAAGGCTATAAACTCATTTGTCTTCCCAAGAGATGCAGTCTGACTTTTGAGTTCAGAAACATACTAGTCCTCCTTGACCTAAGCCAAACTGAACATTTTAAAGTATGTAAACAACATTTGGAGAGATGACAAATGGGCCTCAAGGACTGTGACAACAGATATGCTAATCCTCTTGAGGAAGAGTGGCTTCTGTAAGTAAAAAAATAGGTTTTGCATTATGAGTGTCTTTTATATTAGGGTTGGGGAAAGTCTATACAAATAGAGACAGTCTTTGCCCCTCTGTTTTGGAACCTGAGTTAGCCTAGTAGATCCAAGTTGTTGCTGATTTTAATGGATGGGACCCTATCGGGAAACTATTGACTGACCCTTTAGTGAGGCTCTTTCTCATCAGAAACCTTAATTCCCAAGATGAATCACTGCTGCTGGATTTAAAAACACCACTTTTCACAACTCTGGTTTCCAGGATTTTGCCCTAAGAAAAATGGACTCCACTTTATTTTAATGGAAAGTAAATAGCATGAAAGTACTTTTTGTATTTAATGGGATGGGCCTTTTCCTTGAATAATTGTTTTTGAGACAATAAAAGAATTAGGGTAGAGAAACTATGCAAGACAGGTATTCTTGACCAAGGAATGGCATCTGTAGTAAAATTGTTCCTTTATATATATCCTCTGAAGAACATAAAATTGAGTCAAGCAATGTTGACTTTGGTTGATGAGTGAGCACAGCATGGCATGATGGATAGAAGCTTGGACTTACTCTTTCATGTTCCAGTCATTTGACATTCACTGAAAGAAGATTCAAATATGAATAGAGCTGTTGCTTGTTTTTAGGGAGCACAGCCCAGGATGCAAATGAATACTATTACAATATATAATGATGAGTGCTTGGAGGGGTAAATATAAGGTTTGGGAGGAGGCATTTACAAAGCCCAAAACAGATGCTATATAGAGGTTAGATTAATAGAGGGGAAGAAAATATTTCAGACACAGAGAAAACATGTGCAAAGGATGAAGAAACAAGGCAATGTAACTGACCTGAGGCATTTATTAGTTGAGTGTGACTATGTTATAGAGTACAAATGATCAGGATGGGTGAAGAATGAGACTACAAATACATGTAGGGACCTGGACTTTGTATTATATTTCAGAATTTGACTGTACTCTGAGGGAAGAGCTTAAAACCAAGTAGTACAAAGACAAGATCTAAATTTGGGACTCAGTTCTGTGACCTTGGGAAGCATTCCTGAGGTTTGTATCTTTAGGTTGAAAGTAAAAATGGTAACACGTTCCTGGTCCATCTTTCAGGATGATCCAAGTACTGTCTGAGATATTATTAGCCAGACAGGTGTTACTGAAGGTATATCTTAATAAGAACAAAAGGTTTTTCAACAGCCTGATTTTATACCATCCACTTTCATGAATGCTAATAATAGCTGGCCTTTAAAGGTTTTAATTTAGTGGTACCATTTTAATCCAAAAGAATCTTTTTTGGCTAATGACAATCATCAGGGTGTACCAAAATTTTCCTCTTTAATACTTGGATAACCATTTTCCTGGCATATTGGTTGCTAATTGCCTTTTGAGCAATACCAATGCCACATGACTGACCTCTGTTAGTGTCATTGGATTTAAGCATAAAATTTGCCTGGAAATTTCAGATGCAGAGGTGAGGAAGTTCCCCCTTTCCTCGTCTCCTAATTACATAGGACATGTGTTGTTTTCAATACAGATACTTTGGGTTTCTTGAAGGATTAATTCCAAGGGTCTCAGTAGTTCACAGCATCTTTCAGAGGAGACAGAAAATATTAAAGTACACTTGACGTGCAGCAGTTCCATAATCATAAAATTTTAAATGTTTCTTAGAGATACTTTATGCTAGACTTTTATTTTGCAGACAAGAAAGCTGAAGATTAAAAGGAGAAAATAGGGGCACCTGTCTGGCTCAGTCGGAAGAGCGATCGACTCTTGATCTTGGGGTCATATGTTCATACTTCACATTGGGTGTAGAGATCACTAAAAAAAATAAATAATAAACTTTAAAAAGGGAAAGTAGGTGAAGTGCAACCTTTTAACAAGAACCCCCCCCACACACACACCCACTCCTCACAAAGTAACAGAAAATTCTAACTGAATTGGTTAAAGGAATCAGAAAAAAATGATAATTTCACAAAATGAAAAGAGCACTTTGAGTCAGTTAGCTCAGTGCCTGAATAACATGACCTAGGATCCAGGCAATTTGCACCATTCTGCTTTGTCTCTCTCAAACTAGGTTCTGTCATGGTCATTACATGCCTGCTCTAGTTCCAAAACTGACCTGCAGAAATGACAACTGAAAATGTTCTGTGGACAAAGAGAAATTTCTTTCTTGAGTTTCATTTTAAGAGTTCCACAGAGAGTTTTGCTCGACTTTTGTTGCCTAGAATTAAATCTTACACCAATTTTTCTCTTCAGTGTACTTGAAGACACACATGCAGAAAGCAGGGAGGAGGTTATCCAAATAAACATGGGGTTCTGTTAGAAGCAATCAAGAAGATTGGATGGTTTGGATGGAAAAAACCAAAAATATGTACCACCATGATCAGCAAGAAAGATTTTAGAATTTGATGGACATTTAATACCTAGCACACTGTGAAAGACAGGCAGTGCCATGGTCTGAGCACTGTGTCAATAATGACGTAATAAGCTCAACTACAGTATTGTCTTCAATTGCCTCAGAGCAGAGACCACTTCTGTGACTTTAGAACAAAAGTACAAGAAGAGAGGATCACAATATTATCTTATTCAGGTAGCCTTTTCTCCTTTGATACCAGATGACTCTGTGTTCAATCGATTTTGCTTTGTATTGTCATATGCTTGGAGTTTTTTGTTTGTTTGCTTGTTTTACATAACTTTGGGCTTTTTTCTTTTTAGGAATGATGAGTTGGGGATAATGAAGGCAAATTATGGTGATATTCTTCATCGAGTAATTAAGGTTGTTCGGGGACTATCATAGTGACCTCTTCCCTGGTACCTCTAGGGACTTGGAACTCTGAAGTCCTCAGGAGCATTTAAACACTGAATGCCTCCAAAGTTAAGAGGTAACATAAATATTACAGTTAGATGTAAATTGAAATTGTGGAGAGGTCATGGCTCACCTAAAGGCATACCAGAGCAAAACCCACTCCCCTTCCCAAAGAAATACCTTGGAGAGATGTTTAATGAGGAGATGATAGAAGATACAGGATCACACCAAAAATATTTTTAGAAGGGGTCAGGATATCTGGTTTGTAACTTCTGGCTGAGTGGTGTTGATAAATACCATGGATTTAATTACCAGATGCTGAATACCAACAGACTGTGTCTCCCACTCAGAACTCTCCCTCTCCCTCTGTTCTTAGATACTGCTCTGTACTCCATATTCTCACTTAGATGTCTAATAGACACTATACACTTGCTATATTACCATCAAGACTTTTGATCCTTGCTGCCTACCCCTGTCTCAATTCACTTCATTAAATGATACCAGTATCTTCTTTTCAGAGACTCAAGTCAGAGTCTGGTTTCTGCTAAGGTGCCTCCTTCTTCTCTTCATCACCTGGTACATCAGAAAATCCTGCCCATTCTACCTCCTAAATGTATCTTCAGTCTAATTTCCATATCCACCTCCACCCCTGTCACCCAAACTCCTTGCACACTTACCTGAATTATGGCAACAACTTTTTTTTTTTAAGATTTTATTTATTTGACACACAGAGACACAGCGAGAGAGGAAACACAAGCAGGGGGAGTGGGAGAGGGAGAAGCAGGCTTCCCGCCAAGCAGGGAGCCCGATGTGGGGCTCGATCCCAGGACCCTGGGATCATGGCCTGAGCCGAAGGCAGACGCTTAATGACTGAGCCACTCAGGCACCCCTATGGCAACAACTTTAGTGGGCTCCTGGCTTCCAGCATGCTTTATCACAATTAATTCTCCACTCAACAGCCAGGTGGTGATTTTAAATTTTAATCACTTCATATACCTGGTTTAAACCTTTACATTGCTTTTAGAAAACAACCCCAGAACCTTCACCTTACCCCGACAACCCTGCATTATCTAGCCCCTGTTCTTCCCTCTGACCATATTGTGTCCCATTGTCTCCCTTCCTGCTCCACTCCATGACTATTCTCTAACCAGTGTGGTCCCCTTTCTGACTCTGAAACAAGCCAAGCTCTTTGCCAGATGAGGGGTTTTTTTGCTTGATGTTCCCATTGCCTGGGTTACTCTTTTTTTTCTTTTCACTTCTCATAGCACCTTTCTGGTTTCAACTCAGGCCTTTTCTGATGCACTCTGCTCATCTAGGTGTGGTCACCCCTATGTCAGTGCTTCAGAGGCTCATAGCCAGAGGTGGTAATTATCTTGCATTATGCAGATAATGCTGCCAAAGGGGGATGAGGCACTCTTCACTCCCTGCAGGCTTTAATCTTTATTATATTTCCTATCAGAATCCTGATTTTTTCAGGGTTTTCTTTTATGAAAGAACCATTCTGTATTCTAGTTTCCAATTCTATTCCCAACAGTATGTTATTTCAACAAATACTTATTGAATACATAATACTCTGTTGCACAGATGAAGATACCAAAAGGCATAAGACACAGAGCCAATCTTTAAGAAGCATACAATCTGGCTTCTTTTCTCCTCTCTATTTGCCTGGGATGAAGGAGGAGGACATGAAAAACTAAGTCATTGGAGAAAATAAGAGTATGAATGTGCTCTGGTAGATCAGAGAAGGGGCACCTTACTCCAGCTTACTGAAAGGAATGAAATTTGAACTGAGACTTGATGGGCAAGCAGTAGTGATTTTGGTGAAGAATTTGGGGATAAGGGCATTCCAGATGGTGGAATGTGTAAAAGCATCCACGTAAGAAAGGGCACTACCACCACCATCATTATCTCTTCTTTACCACTGGTAAGTGCCCACACCACAATACTTCCAATTCCAGGTTCTCTTAAGTCCACAAAGACTTATCAGAGAAGGAGTTGTTGTTTTATAGGTAAGGATATTAATTTCCCCAAGCTCTCCAACTGGAAGAGGTAGGACTCATACTTGAACCCAGATAAGTTGCTACAAAACTCAAGCTGATAGCTAGGATTTCCTGGCTCCTATTTCGATGTTCCCAACCACTCAAAGGAACTGTCAGTTGCTGTTGCCCAGGGTCCCTTGCTGTTTTAAGCCTCTAAGCCTGTTATCTCCCACAGGAATGTCCTGTGTCCCTCCCTTTTGCTTCCCTGGTTTGGATTCACTTCACAGGAATTCACCTCCTTCCTTAAACTTCCTTCCCTACTCCTCTCCTCATTCCCTTCTTTCCAGCCCCAGGAAGACTCCTTGCTTTGTGCTTCACTGGAACTGTAACACACCCTTGCCTTTATATATATTTATCTTTTTATCTTCATTCTCTCCCCTCTTCTTTGTCTTCTCTACTTTCCACTGTACATTCCACCCACAGCTAGACTGCAGGCTTCTTGAGGCAAAGGCAGTATCTTGTTTGTCATTGTGACTTTAGTGTCTAATGCTGTCCTTAATATGAAATGGATGCTCCAAAAGGGCTTGCTGAATGAATGAATGAATAAGTAAGTGAAGGCCATCCTATGTGGGGAATATGTTCTTCAGAATATTCTTCATAATATTAATATTTTCTTTCATTTGGTATGTACTCACACAGCTCCCATTCTGGCAGAAGATAGAAGTATGTGAAAGAGAGCCAGATATGTTCTTGGTTTTTTCAAAGGATTTTCTTCCCTCATTGTGTGTGGGGGTGTTTATATGTGTGTGTGTGTGTGTGTGTGAGAGAGAGAGAGACAGACAGACAGACAGACAGTATGAGAGTTGGGTTTTAAAAATGTAAATATAACTGCAATTGACTTATTGCTAACTTCTTTCATTAGAGTTTAACTGAAAAGGCATTAAAGTAATTCCGAATGTGGAGAATTTATTATTTTTAAGAATGAAAAATTCACCTAAGTAGAAAATATCTTCTTAGCACCTGTTCTGTGCCAGAAATTCTCATACCAACAAATTGATTTATTTTTTACCACTTCCCAACTAAGGAAAGAAGTGGGAACCAGCCCTTAAATAGCTGATCTTGGTGAGGCTGTCTGCATTCAGTACCTCTTTTAACATTGCAGGGCAGACACAATTCTTATTCTACCACAGGATATTAAGGGTTTAATGGCTTGAGTAAGGAAGGGGAAGATCTGGGCCTTCTACCCAGTCCTGTGTTGACTCCACGGTTGAAGTCCCTTTTATTAGACCACAGGGAAAATACCCACCTTAAGGGACCTTCCTTCTAACACATACATGCAGGCACTTGATACTCCAGGCAGTGGTTGCATGCTGCGAAATTTGCCTTGGCAAAGTCTCACGTTTTCACGTGGATCGCTAATGGATGGGTCCCACCTGGAAGTACCAGAACCAGAAACCCAGGGTTCAGTGAGGTAAGAAAAATATCATCCACAAAGTGAATCTGATAGGAAAACTGAGTGGGACATAACACTGTAAGCTAATTTCCAAAGGAGAGCTTAGGATGTGATAGAGCCAGAATATTCAGGAACAAGAACAGGTTCACACAGGTATGGATGCACAGTGATTTTAAGTCCATTTGGACTAGTGACTTCTTAATGTTAGAGACCTTAGCAGAGGAATCTGTTCCAATTTGGGCCTAGCTAGAGCAGAGTAAGTATATTTATAGCAACCACAGCAGAAACATGTGTGTTCCAAGTATTTGCAAAACAGTTTTAGATAGCTTCTTATTGAATGTCAACCACAATCTTGTGAAATACATATACATATTATTGATAGGATATGACAAATGGAGAAGGAAATATGTGGGGTTGGAATAAGAATAATAGCAGTATATGAGGAAGTATGCTTATACTATGTAGTTTTGTAAATAGTAATCAGTTTTTTTAATTGCAATCAATTTTGAAAAGGCTACTGCTCAAGAGTGTGATTGTGATTATCTGAACAAATATTTGGAGCATTTAAAGTACTGGGTTGGGGGTGCCTTGGTGGCTCAGTTGTTAAGCGTCTGCCTTCGGCTCAGGTCATGATCCCAGGGTCCTGGGATCGAGCCCTGTGTTGGGCTCCCTGCTTCTCCCTCTCTCACTCCTCCTGCTTGTGTTCCCTCTTTTAAAAAAAATAAAAAAATAAAAATACTGGGTTGAATTTTTCCTGGTCAGCAAAATAGGGCAGAGGAGGCAGCTGACATTCTGGATGCCATTTAAGTGCAGTAGGATATGGGACCATGTAAAGCTGGGACCAAGTGGGGCAAAGGTAGCAATGAATATCACAGCCTCGTGCATATCCTCTGTGCCTGGTCGCCATGGTTATAGAATGTGAGTTCTGTTGCTGATGGCATACTAAGAAAGTCGTGGGTGAATGTCGAGACAGGAGAAATAGAACTACCCATGCCTAACTAGTTTCATCATGTGGGAAGATCTGAGAATTTGAAATTCGTTTATGGAATAGATCAAGAGTAAGATCTAGGAGGGTAGTCTTGGGTGAAGAAATGAAAAAAAGTTTCGATGATACCAGATACAGTGTATCTGTTCTATCTTCTACCAAGATTCTGTCAGTCAATATAAATTTAATAAATAAGATTCCCTGTATCCATTTGGTCTCACTTGGTCTAACTCGGAACTTCTCAACCTTGGCAACAGGGACTCATTGGACCAGATTGTTCTTTGTTATGAGAGGTGTTGTGTGCATTGTGGGATGTTTAGCACCATCCAAGGCCTCTACCTATCAGGGGCACTGTCCCCAGTTATGACCAAAGAGTCTCCTGAAATTGCCATATGTTTTCTGGGAAGCAAAATTGCCCCTGGTTGAGAACCACTGGACTAACTGGTGGCCAGTGCTACAGGTGAGTTAAACCTGGGACAGGGAATAAATGTGGCTCATTCTTATTTTGTGGCTTTCTGACACTGAGGATGGTTGAGCCACTTAAAGGTACTCAGAGTATTGAACAGTTATCATCTAGGGCTTATAGATGGAGGAATTCACACCGAGAACTAGGGGTCTGGCACCAAATCACATGGCCGAACTGATACTTGAACCCCAGAGATAACACTCAATACTCCATCTCTTTTCCCTACAAGTGGTTTGTTTGTTTGTTTGTTTGTTTTTTATCCTGGGATTTTCAGAACTCCAAGCCTTAGGTATTAAGAGAAAGGCAAAATAGGTGGGACTTTCAGCCCTCCCACATTTTCACTCTTCCATCCCTCCTCTTACTGTGCCCAAAGCAGCATCACTATCACCACCCTGTTGATAATGGTTAATGTTCCTAATAAAATAATAACAGATAAAATCCCCTGCATTCTCTCTTTATGCCTGTTTGTTTATTTATTTATTTCTAGAGAGGGGGAGGGGCAAAGGGGAGGGAGAGAGGGTTTTTTTTTTTTTAATTTTACTGAACATACAGTGCAATATTGGTTTCTGGAGTAGAATTCAGTGATTCGTCACTTACATACAACACCCAGTGCTCATTAAGCAGGTTGCACACCCAGCCAAAGCCAGATGCGGGGCTCGATCCCACAACTCTGAGTTCATGACCTGAGCCAAAAATCAAGAGCCAGACACTTAAACACCTGAGCCACCCAGACACCCCTCTTTACGCCTGTTCAGACTTGAAGAAGACAGCACGAATCTTAACCCAGAGAGGAGCTCACCAATATTCCTTATGTTGCTGTCGGAAATCTATTTTCTGGGGTAAGACAGGCTGAAACCACAGGGGCATTAAGTTTGCTAATGTGCAAGGTAGAAAGTTACAGGAACTGGGACCCAAAAAGGCCGTTTCATCATCCATTCCTGGTCTTTTTCCAGAGTCATCATCTTGCCTCTCTATATCACTCTTCCAGGGTACCCTGAGTTATTCTGCCAGAGTTTTCTCCTGGCAGAACGTTGCTAAGTTGTACCATTCTTGAGAATCTAAATTCTCATCCTGGTAGCATCTTGCTTGACAATCTTCAAATTCTATACTCATCCAGGAATTTCTAACTCTTCACCTTTTCATGAAATAGGGATTATCTCAGGGTGGGAGAAACACAGCTTGACCACTGACATCTCCCCTCACTACCTGTCATGATAATCTGAAATTTTACGTTTTGAGATTGACTTTGTTAAATAAAGAGATTGACTACCCTAGTTATAATTTTCTTAAAAGAAGATGAACTTGAAAATTTGACATATGTGTATTTTGTCAGCCAAAGGCAAGCCATCTATTTCAGGAGGCAATATTGCATACTTGTTAATTGTGTGCTTTGGAATGTGTGCTTTTGAATTAAACTTCCTCAGTTCTTATTCCAGGTTGCCACTTTTAGCAGTATTATCTCGGACAAGTTTTTAAAATTTTTATGAACCTCATTTCCTCATCTGTAAGGTGGGGTTATAATGCTCTCCATTAAAGTCATGGAGATTAAATAAGATGATATATGTAAAGTAGTTTTAAAGATGCTCAATAAATAATAGCCAGCTCCAATATTATGAGTACTTTATTCTTAGGGGCCACCCTGCATGCTTTTTTTTTTTTTAAAGATTTTATTTATTTATTTATTTGAGAGAGAGAATGAGAGACAGCACAAGAGGGAAGAGGGTCAGAGGGAGAAGCAGACACCCCGCCGAGCAGGGAGCCCGATGCGGGACTCGATCCCGGGACTCCAGGATCACGACCTGAGCCGAAGGCAGTCGCCCAACCAACTGAGCCACCCAGGCGCCCCTGCATGCTTTTTTTACATTAAAGAGATCATTGATAAAAATAAATGCAGTATTGGAGATTATCTTGGAAATTTCATAATCGTTTCTGTATTATTGGAAAATGGGGGTTTTAATGAGTAGATTAATATAAATATAAATACAGCAAGGAAAAATGATATTAAATGAGTTATAACATACTAAATCACCCTGGTCAGAATCAAATTCCTACTGTAATAAGCCAGCAAAGTCCATATATTAGACATTTAAAAATGTGATATACTTTTCTTCCTATTATAAACCCAGGGTTAAGTGGATTTCTAGGCTTCTAGGGGAATTTCCATCCTCTTTTTTTGACTGATAATTCCGGAGGACCAAGGATTTCTCAAAGAGTGAATATTGCCTTATATGTTAGAAGTCTCAAAAAGAAGTGCTAATGTGGCTGAATGTTGTATCAAATATTTGCTGTTTCAGATATAAAAAGAGTTTTATAGAAATTGGATAATTAGCATAGTTACCTAAATAAGTGTCTTCAAACCAATATTTTATTATATTCTTAATCTGGGGCTTAAAGGAGAATAGTATAGTCAAATTGCAACTATCTTTACTAATTGGGTAAATTCTAGAAATGTTAAAGTACAATGTAGAAAGAGCTAAATAAATATTTGCAGAATGACTTGTTGAAGACATTTGGTTCTTAACGGTTGCCATTCTCTATACCATGCATGTTCTTACTGTTGCTATGACCTTGTTCTGTTGGCCAACTGCACATTGTGATACAGCAAGTAACATGTACCATTGGGTGATGTAACCACTGACCTGGATATTATGCCGGGACAGATTTTGTTCTAGGGACCTAAATTGTTAATACCCACATCACTGATTTTATTACCCAGTGGTATCTCTTACACGCTACATGTTAGTGTCAGGGGTGAGAACCATTAGTTTTTGTAAGTCGACCTCACGTAGCACTAGAAAGACCCAGATCTATGTAAAGTCTGCTTGCAAGGACTGGTGTCACAACATTCTGAGACCTGGGTAAATGATATATTGCTACCTTTTCTTTTACCTGTGCTTCCCCCTACCTTTTCCTAATACACGCAGAGCCAATGGAGTCAGTTTGGGATTGCAGAGGAAATTATCTCTTCTGTATTACAAGAGGTCTCAAAATAAGCTTATCCCAAAAGGATAAAAGCAATTTAAATTAAATAGCAATGGATAATCTTTTAGTTTATTATAAGGCATTGCCCTTCCCACATTACATTTTCGCTATAAAATCTTTGTTAATAGTTGTTTTCTCATTTTGTATGTCCTGGTGCCAAAGCATGCTGTTGCTTTAATAAAGCTCTGTCCTTTCTTCTCCTCCTCCTCCTCCTCCTTCCTCTTCTTCTGTTTTTGACTCGTAATAAAGAGAGTCACATCCTACCGTTGCCATCGCTTGCCCCCACCATTCATTCCTGGGGAATCTGCTTGGCTGTCATGGCCTGTGTAGTGACAGGTTATTCCTTGGTAGGCTTAAAGTGCAATGGATGAAAGCAATTCTCATCTCCTGAAATCCTCTTATAAACCATCTACCAAGATGTGTCACACCAAGGAGAATGTCTTCCATTCCTTCCTGCTGATTATAAGTAGCGATATGCTAGGATGATACCAGGGCTAGATAGGAAAACAGAGTATCTGAAAATCATTCCATTGCAACCAAATACATTTGAAATGATTCTTTTTAATTTTTTTTATATTCTAAGAATATAAAACATATATATAACTCTTGTGCTGAAATTTTTGTTGCTGATTTTTTTAATCTTTTTGGAGACTTAACAAAAAGTTCAGTGGTAGTCAACCTCAGTCCTTTCTTACGTTTTGGATGCCACTGGCTTTTTACAAGCTATAGACCTTTTGCATATAATTTAATATTAGTTGATATGTCTAGATTTAATTAAGCTCCACCCTTCCTACAAAAAGAAGCTCGTTTGTCTGAACTGCAGTAATTCTGAATATGATTTAGATGTGCCTATTATAACTGCATGGTTAAAAAAGATAAGTAATGCTAAGCAAATTCAAAATGTATACAGGATAACACAGAGTGTACATTTAAACTTCTTATGTAACAAACTTTTTCAAGCGATTCATTTTGTGGAAAATAGCACTAAGTATTATTCATCGCTACTCATTAAAGACTAATTCTCTTTCAGATCCTTCTTCTTCTACTGTAGGTTTTGTGGCTTAGTTTGTGTTACTTTTTGTATATGAAACCAGTAGAGCTGCATATTTTTCAGGAGACATCAACCTTTCACTAGTTTAGAATGTCTATTCCTTTAATTAATCCTAATTAGAGATTATGTTTCTCCCCAAACAGAATACATCCTTACATCAATTAAATGAGAGTTTTTGATGAAATGTTCCCTAACAGAGAGTAAGTAATTGAGATATAATTGTTTGTAGATGAAAAATAACTGCGACTTTTATGGCAAATGTAAGTTTAATGCAGATAATTTCCATGATTAGGATGTGTTTTATGTGGCTTTTTATACTACTGTTTTGGAAGCATTCATAGTACCAGTTGAGGCAAAAGCATCTTAATGTTTGTTTTAGTGTTTGGCAACAAGTACAGTCTATAAAATATGTAGTAGTTAATATTAAAAGCTCATGCCAGATTGTAACATAAAGAGTTTATTCAATCTCTCTAAACACATCAATTTAAGCTTCATCTGAATGGGTTCTCATTTAGCATTCGGGTTTCTTATGATTTTCAGCAGGTGAGCTCAGACGAAGTTAGGAGGCATGTTTTTTCCCCCCAGATTGGCACAGCCTGCAAATGGAGGGCTCTGAATGACCCTGCCTCTCTCCTTCTTTTAGGAGGACCACTGGTTGCAAGCCCCTGCAGTGCCCATAGGGTTTGCTCAGTGAGCAGAGCATAAACAATGCTCTATGTGGGAGGGGAAGATGACTAGAAATGCCAGGCTTACTCTTTCCTTGTCCCATTGGATCACCAGGAGGGAGCAATTTTCTTTATTATGGTTGCATTTTCTCAAGGTTGCTTTTACTTAGGATTTGATTATTCGCCTCCCTCCACCCACTCCTCTCTCCCATACACTCCCTCACTCCCAATAATGATCGGGTTCCTTTTAAAAGTCAGGTAGTACATTTCTTTATCATGTTACATTACATGCTTGAAGCAAGCAAATCTAGAATGCTTTTAAGAAAGACGCAGCAGTGTCTTGCTGGCGGGAGACATGTGCATGGGGAGCCAAATAGTAGCTTTTCAGTTTGGTCAGATACAGGCCACTTATAAGCCACCTAGCCTTGGGCAATTTATTGAAACACTCTGGGACTCAGTCTCCTCATCTCTAAATTAGAGGATTAAAAACAATATATGTATCTGGTATATACCGAATATGAGGGAAGATAGCTTTAATATTTAGATCAGGAATGGAAAGGGGGAAGAAAGAAGGAGAGAGATGAGAGCTGTGTGTGGAAGCTGGGGGAGCTGGTTAGGAGATAATGAGACCCAGACCATCGAAGACACAGGGGTCCTCCTCATGAATGGAAAGGGAGAGGAACTGTGGGAATTATCCAGATGCAGCACAGTTGAGAAATAATGGCAACAGACTGTGCCGATGTCAGAATAGAGGCAAGAACAGAATGATCAAAGCCAACGTGTGGAGATTTATTAGAACAGAACATTATCATGCACTACAAGGTAATTTTCTTTTTTAAAATATATATTTATTTTAGAATACTTTCATGTTAATAGGTTGCAAAGGTAGTACAGAGAGCTTCCAAAGATTCCAATTCAAGTTCCCCCATTGTTAACATTGTATATTTGGTATATTTGTCACAACTAAAGAACCAACATTGATATGTTTTATTAACTAAACTCCATACTTTATTCAATTTCATTAGTTTTTTCCTAATGGTCTTCTTCTGTTTCAGGATCCTACTCATGATACCACACAATCAACATTTAGTCACATGCCTTCTCTGGTCTCTGATGGTTTTTCTGGTTTTTCTTGTTTTTGATGACTTTGGCATTTTGAGGAGTCTGTTACTTTGTAGCATGTCTCTCAAGTTGGGTTTGCAGACAAACTTTTTCTTTTCATAGTTAGACAAGTTATGGATTTGGGGGAGGAAAATCTCAAACGTGGCATATGCTATCAACATGTCTTGTTACTGATGATGTTAACTTTGATTACTTAGCAAAGGTAGTGCTTCAGTTTTCTCTGTTGTAAAAATTCTCCTGTCCCCTCCCTTCCCACACCTCACTCTTGGAAGCAAGTCATTAAGCACAGCCTAGATTTAAGAGGTGGGTAGTTATGCTCCATCTCTTTGAGGGGGAGTTATCTACATAAATTATGTGAATTTCTTCTATTCAGAGATTTGTAGCTTTTCCCCTGTTTACTTATTTATTCAGTCATTTATCTCTATTTGTATGTACTCATAAATGTTTATTTTATATATCGGATTGTAATCCAATACTACTTCATTTATTTTGTTGCTCAAATTGTTCAAGTTTTGGACACTGGGACCTCTTTGATGTCAGCTCCTGTGTCCTTTTGACATATTCTCATCATTTTGCTTCTTGAACATTTTCTTACTTTCTGACACTACAAGATGCTTCAGGCTTATCTTGTTTATTTCCTGCCCTGGCCCAAGAATTCCATTTCTCTAAGGAGTCCTGGTTCCTTTTATTGGAGGATGGTATTAGAAATCAAGATCTGGGTGCTGAGTGTGCTCTTTATTACTGAGGTGTTATTGCTTCCGGGCTCTCTCATCAGGCAGAGTTAGGACACACATGAGTATATAGTAACCCATGTAGATATGTATGTGTGTGTGTGTGTGTGTATAAATGTAAAATATAAATATATATACATAACTATTTCTCTATATGCATCTATATTAAGTATATGCATCTATATTAAGTATTTAAACCTGAGTTTATACTGATGTTTCCAATTCTAATATGACAACACATATATTATTTTAGTCCTCCCTTTTTGCTTGTCTGTAACCTTACACTCCCACAGTGACAAACTTGACTTTTGCCATTAATTATCCATTTATTTACTTTTTGATTCCCGGTTTACATATACTGTGTTTTCAGAATTGTTAACTTGCATGCCCCTGAAAAATATTTGAATATCAGTTAGAATACTCTACCAGGGGCGCCTGGGTGGCTCAGTCGTTAAGCGTCTGCCTTCGGCTCAGGTCATGGTCCCAGGGTCCTGGGATCGAGCCCCGCATGAGCCCCACATCGGGCTCCCTGCTCCCTGCTCCGCGGGAAGCCTGCTTCTCCCTCTGCCACTCCCCTTGCTTGTGTTTCCTCTCTTGCTGTGTCTCTCTCTGTCAAATAAATAAATAAAATCTTTAAAAAAAAAAATACTCTACCAATTAAAGTGCAGTGCTTATATACAGTTGCTTTTATCTCTAGTCTTCTACTTCCCAGTCATTTCTAAAGTTACTTAAGTTGATACCTTTTTAACCCACACTCTTCAGTGAGGTTGGGTTATACTTTTAAAATACTTTTAGACTCTTTTGTCACAATACGCATTCCATCTTGGGATCCCCTAACCTGCTAGTTATTTTAAAAATTTGCAGGGGCACTTGGTGGTTCAGTCAGTTAAGCGTCCGCCTTCAGCTCAGGTCATGATCCCGGGGTCCTGGGATGGAGTCCCGCATCGGACTCCCTGCTCAGTGGGGCGCCTGCTTCTCCCTCTCCCTCTGCCCCTCACCATGCTGTGTTCTCTCTCTCTCTTGCTCTCTCTCAAATAAATAAACAAAATCTTAGAAAAAAATAAAAATTTGTATACATTAGGAGTCACGGTTTAGTAAAGTTCTATGAATTTTGACATAGAGTCACATAGCCCTACGGTACCATACAGAATATTTTCACCATCCTTAAAAATTCTTTGTCATCTAGTCAGTGGTCTTCCTCTCCAACCCTTTGCAGTCTGATCAGTTTTTGTCTATACTTTTGCCTTTTCCAGAATGTCATAGGAATGGAATCATAAAGTACGTAGTCTTTTCAAATAGGTTTCTTTTACTTTGTAATATGCACTTAAAATTCATCTATATTGTAGGATGGATTACTAGTTCATTGCATTTAGTGAGGAATAACATTCTCTGTGGATGTATCACAGTGTGTTTATCCCTTCACCTTTTGGAGAACATCTTGGTGATTTTAAATAAAACTGCTATAAGCATTCACATGATGGGTTTTAAGTGGACATAAATTCAAATCACTTGGGCAAATACCTAGGAATGGAACTGGAAGGACTTATGGCAAATCTATATCTAGCTTTATAAGAAACTGAAAAACTGTCTTCCAAAGTGTTTATAGCATTTTGCATTTTGATCAGCAATGAATGAGAATGCTTCACCAGCAGTATTGCTGTTGTCAGGTGTTTTGTTTTTAGATTTTAGCCATTCTAATATGCATGTAGGGGCATCTTGTTGCTTTAATGTGCAATTGTCTGATGATAAATGATATTGAACATTTTTTCATGTACTTATTTGTCATCTGTATATTTTCTTTGGTGAGGTATCTGTTCAGTTCTTTGGCCTATATTTAATTGGGTTGTTTGTTTTCTTGTTGAGATTTACTAAATCTTTTGGGTTTTTTTTTTTTTTTTTTTTTTTTTTGCATATTTTAGATACAAGTCCTTTATTAGGTAAGTTATTTGTAAATATTTATTCCAGTGTGTGGCTTGTCTTTTTCTTAGCTGTATCCTTCTCAGAGCAAAAGTTTGTTTTTAATTTTATTTTTATCCATAACTATATCCTCTACTAAATGGAACTGCTCAACTTATTTTTAGAGTAAATTACATTAATTTATGTTATTCTACATAATTGCCTATTGTATTCAAGAGAACTGCTGTTTATGGAGTGGTACAACTGCTAATCTTAGTTTTTCCCATTTTGCATATAATGACAGCTGTGTCTTTAAGAGCTGCCACAGGATATCTCTAATCATTGACAAACCAGGGGCCCCTGAGGGGAGGAACCCTATTACATTCCATCTACAGCACAACAACCTTGGCCATTGTACTCAAGGCCCTTGGTTCAAATTCTGCTCTTAACATTTTCTTGTTGTGTGAAAGTGAGAAAGTTCCTTAATTTTTCTGAACCTTGTTTCTCATCTGTAAAATGAGGACAATATCACCCACCTGTTTTTATTTTTTTAATTTAATTTAATTTTTCACCCACCTGTTTTTAGATGCTATTAGATGAGTGTACATTTGACCCTTATATAACATGGGTGTGAACTGTGTGGGTCCACTTGTATGGGGATTTTTTACAGTACAGTGCTATAAATGTATTTTCTTTTTCTTGTGGCTTCCTTAATAACATTTTCTTTTCTGTAGCTTATTTTAATGTAAGAATACATTATATAGGGGCGCCTGGGTGGCTCAGTTAGTTAAGCGACTGCCTTCGGCTCAGGTCATGATCCTGGAGTCCCGGGATCGAGTCCCGCATCGGGCTCCCTGCTCGGTGGGGAGTCTGCTTCTCCCTCTGACCCTCCCCCTCTCATGCTCTCTCTCTCTCTCTCATTCTTGCTCTCAAATAAATAAATAAAATCTTTAAAAAAAAAGAATACATTATATAATACTTACAATATATAAAATATGGGTTAATCTATTGTTTGTTATCAGTAAGCCTTCTGGTCAAGAGTAGGCTCTTAGTAGTTAGGTTTTTGTGAGTGCAAAGTTTTATATGGATTTTTGACTACATGAGGGTCGGTGCCCCTAACCTCCATGTTGCTCAAGGGTCAACTATATATAAAGTGCTCAGCATAGGGCCTGGCACAGGGTAAGCACTCAGTAAATGTTAGTACATACTGTTTCTCTCCTGTGTTCTGCATTTCCTTTCAGCCTCTCCTGGTTTTCCCTGTGAAACTTCTTACTCTACTGACAGTTTTCAACCACCATTTCTGTTATAGGGCTGGGTATGCCACTTTGAGATGCTTTTCTATTCCCTTCTACACTGCAGATAGCTCAAGATGAAGATGATTTCCCTGCTCCAGTGCTTCCTAATGTCTAGATCACAGTTCTTGAACAGATTAAGGGAAAATCTCTTAAAAAAAAAAAAAATCTGCAAGCTCTCCTTTCCCTGTCCCTCATTTCCAATTTATCACCAAATCCTAGCAATTTGACTGCATAAAGATTTTTTTCAATTAGCCTACCCTATGATTGGATAGAAAGACTTAATATTATTAAGATGATAATTCTCTCAAAATTAATCTATAAATTTAATGGAATCCCAGTTAAAACCCAATATGATTTTTTGCAGACCTGACAAATTTATTCTAAAATTTATTTGGAGGAGAACATATTTGGGATTAGTCAAGAAATATATCAAAATATTCTATAAAGAAACAGTTATTAAAGCAGTCTGATATTGACTATATGTATTTTATCAATAGAAAATAATAGCATAATCATGCATATATATGTCTATGTAGTGTGTGTGTGTGTGTATTATACATATGAATTTAAGCATATTGTAATGGTAGTATTTCAAATTATCAGGGAAAAGATGGACCATATCGAAAGGTCTGTATTGTATGATAGTTATGAGCATTGGTCTTGGTACCAGATTGCCTGGTCTGAGTTCTGGCTCTGTCATTTCCCAGCTGTGTGACCTTAGGCAGGTCATTTAATATCTTGAGGTATTATCTCAGTTTCCTTTTGTGCTAAATGGGAAGAAAAACTAGTACCTCCTCGAAAAGTAATGGTTAGGATTAAATAAATTAATGTAGGTGAAAGCTTAGAATAGACCTTGGCTCTAAGCACTAGTAAACGTTGAACTATTATTATTAGTATTGAAATACAGAGTCTAAATAGTTGTCAAACTATTTTGAACAGCAACCCTTTAAGTGTCTAATTTAGAGTCCCACATGAATAGGTGCACAATTACTGATTTTATGATACAGATACATTTTTTAAAAAATTCTCCATTATACGTTTTATTTTATTTTTTAAATTTTTAAAATTTTATTATGTTATGTTAGTCACCATACAATACATGATTAGTTTTTGATGTGGTGATCCACGATCCATTGTTTTTGTATAACACCCAGTGCTCCATGCAGTACGTGCCCTCCTTAATACCCATCACCGGGCTAACCCCTCCCCCCTCCCCCCTCCCCCCTTCCCCCTAAAACCCTGTTTGTTTCTCAGAGTCCATAGTCTCTCATGGTTCCTCTCTCCCTCTAATTCCCCCCCCTTCATTTTTCCCTTCCTTCTCCTAATGTCCTCCATGCTATTCCTTATGTTCCACAAATAAGTAAAACCATATGATAATTGACTTTCTCTGCTTGACTTATTTCACTTAGCATGAGATGATACAGATACATTTTGACTTTCTAAAATAAATAGACAATTTTAAACTTTGTTATGAAGGTAGTAAGTGGTAAAAGATTCTCTAAGAGATAGCCTTTTAAATACATTATGCACAAGGATTGCAAACTCAGTTGCTTAGTGGGGCCAGTGGGTAAATCACGAACATAGACTAGGTGCAGAATGTGGGGAGATGGAGACCTCATAGCCCACATCAAAGAGACAACTGCTTTTCAACTCTACCTGATTCTTGTTATGCAGAAATGTTAGTGCATGTTTTTTTAAGAGAATCTGAAAATTTCATGCAAAATCTTATTTCTAAATATTGATTTGAATTCCAATTTTTAAACATGTGAGGGACAAACAAGACATGGGTCTACAGGTCATAGTTGGCTCATATTGTTTGCCTTCTGAGACTTAGAATCTTTAGGCTAGATCACCCTGTCTTTCTGCCAGCCTCTACAAATCCAGTGAAACTCTCACAGTACTGTCTAGATAATAACAGCTCAGTACTTGTTTTTTGATGAATCAGTTTGATTTTCTTCCTGAGTCTTTCTGATGCTGATTGATACTTTGAATCATTAATAATAGTGCCTCCATTTGTTAGCCATTTATTTTAAATTTAGGGTGCTGTTAGGGACTCCATATAAACTCCTCTGATGGTTACAGTATTTCATCAGGTTGTTGTTTTCTCATTTTATAGATAAAACTGGAAGGTTAAGTTACTTTTCTAAAGTCTAAAGTTTGTGGCCAGGATGAATGTGATATCACATTGTTTAGGTCTGCCCTTTGGAGTGAATTAGAGTTCCAAAGAAGTAGTGAGAGTTTCGTATCTTTCCAGGGCATGACATTGTCTTGGCACCAGCTAACTGAGGGTGCTGACCACATCTTGTTCATCTAGAAAAACTTTTCCTAAGACTGTTCTATTGGATGACCTTGTCAAGCTTACCGCTTAGAATGCAGAAAATATAAGATGAAAGAAGTCCTTCCACTTACAAATGGGTAGCTTTCCAAATGTTCATCTGTAAATCAGTTGTTTGGAACTCAGAATTCATTTCCCTGCAGAAACAGTTACAAATGGCAGTTATGTTTCCCCTGAGGCTTGTCCACAAGAGACTATTTAGCCTTAATGTATTTGAAATAGTGTACGTTTGCCATGAAAATGTGTAGAAAATAGAGCTCTTTTAATTCTAGTAATTAAATGAAAGAAAAAAAAGTAAAATTGAATGAGAACTTTAAAATGTATTCTGAATGCTGATGCAAAGGGAAGGAAAATTTACCCAGAGGGGGATGTAGAATTTGGAAAACAATTTTGGGATCTTAAGGGGGTTTCTGGACACTGTCAAAGCACTTGCAAAATTAATGGAATCATGTCCTTGAAATATCTGATTTCATTTCATGACTTCTGGATTCTCATGATTAATCTCCCCATGATTAAATGCTGTTTCTAGTGTCCATTTTAGATAAAGATGAAAGACAGGAACGAGAGTAGAAAAGAAAACAAATGGAGATGGATTTTTTAGTGATGCAGAAGTTGAGAGACACAGCAAGGAAAGAAACTTAAAAATCATGCCCGTGTTTCCATAACCATGACGGAGGTAGAAACAGCTCTAAACTATTGGTAGTGGAAAGAGAGAAACATAATTCTTGATTCCTCATGAAACCTTTCTCTGAGAAATCCCAGAGGCTGTTACTATCTTAGTCCATCATCTCAGGTATCTTAGTGATAATCCATGGCAAATGTAGGCTTGGTACACATTTGAGTTCAAGAGTGCAAACACTTTTAAAATGCACTAAATATTTAGAATTCTGAATATTTGTTTAAAAGGGGAGGGCTTGGACCTCAAATAAAAATCAATTTAGTATTTTAGTGCTTAGGTTTTATGTTCCATTTTGTTTAACTTTCAGCTAGGAGAGTGAAAGGCAGAGATTTTCTGTATCTTTGAGGTAGTCAAATGGTTGAATGGGAAGTTGAGGAAGAACAAACCATCTCCTGACCCTTGCACAGTGTATTTGGAAACAGTCACCTGAACAGCAGTGTAAACAACAGTGTAAAATGCCTCAACAGAGCACCGGTCCTTCCTGGCAAACATAGCTTTACCTAGAAGTAGAGAAGTGAGTAGTAGTCAAGATCATAGGACAAAAACAAACCAAGGTGAAGAAACTAAACTAACAAGACCAAACAAATGGCCACCATGAAGTGATGAGGGTAGACATGCATGAGGTATTTCCCTTTGTGGTTCTTTCAAGAGTCAGCTGGGCTTTTTCTTCTGACCCTCCCTGTCAATATGTCCTCCGGAGTTAGTTGACCAGTCAGACCAAATTGCTCCTGAACCACTCTGCACTCACAGAAACACAGAAACATCAAAAGCTTTGTTGTGTTTTTGCAGCACCTGAGGAGTGTTGTTAAGGCAGCCTTGTTAAGTGGGAATTTTCAACACAGCTGTTAAGTAGTTCTTTTTCTGTTGTTGTTGTTAATCATTTGGAGTTGACATCCTGGTTACCACTGGGATTTGCTATTACAGTTATCAGTGATAGTTAAAAGAACCAAGAGTTTGTTGCTTCTAAGAGTTCCCATCCACTACCAGCTGAAGGATTTTGTTCTTTTTGGCAAGTGAAATTAAAATCATTTTTTATTCATTTCTCAAA
Source organism: Neomonachus schauinslandi (assembly GCF_002201575.2). NCBI lineage: Eukaryota > Metazoa > Chordata > Mammalia > Carnivora > Phocidae > Neomonachus > Neomonachus schauinslandi. Next base: position 96,696,013 of record NC_058405.1, on the reverse strand, counting down.
GTTACAATTTTAAGTCACCCTTTTAACTTTTTAAGGTAGTTAAAACATATTATTTGGGGCACCTGGATGGCTCAGTCAGTTAAGTGTCTGCCTTTGGCTCAGGTCATAATCCCAGGGTCTTGGAATCGAGTTCCACACTAGACTCCCTGCTTCGTGGGGAGTGTGCTTTTCCCTCTGCCTCTCTCTCTTTCTGTCTCTCATGAAGAAATAACTACAATCTTAAAAAAAAAAAATATGTTCACTTGCATTTTGGTAATTAAAATCAAGTGAATTAAAAATTGGCAAGACTAGGGTTCCATTCCTTTAATGACAGAATTTATATGTTCACTTTGTATTTTGGTAATTAAAATCAAGTGAATTAAAAATTGGCAAGATTCAGGTTTTATTCCTTTAGTAATAGAAGGAATTTATATCACATATGAGAAATTTTGACTTAGTCATAATTTGGGTTGAGATATCCAATTTTTCTGGTCTAAAGAATTCTAGATTGGTCAAGTGGTAGAATTTCTATAAGGAGTTATCTCTTGAGGACATTCTTAGTGGTTTCATGCTGATCATTACTGTGGGATGCAAACTACTTAATCATCTTTCTCTAGAGAGGCTTAGGTTACTAAAAGAGAAGTCAGTCTCAGATTTCATGTCTTATTATAGGAACACTGGGATAAGGGTAGTGTGTGCAGGATGGGTCTAAGGAAGAGCAAGTGGCCTGAGGCATAATAATCCCCCACCAGCTATGCTGTCTTTGGTTGATTCTTCTCTAGCATTTTATTTGCTGTAAATAACTAGTGTAGACTTATCAGGCAATTACAACAGTGTTAAATATATAAGCTCATTTATTTCTATTGTATGGAATTTCCACATAGAGCTGTTGGGACCTGAGAAATTTCTAGAAATTTCATTATTTACTTGACAAATGCTGGCTATATTCATGTTTGTATTATTTTTCTTTCTCTAATTAAATTCTGAGCTCCTTTAAATAAGGGACATGTGTTCTATTTCTTATGTTTTTCTTTTCCCACATCTATAGGAGCCAGAATATCTCATTTCCACACATTTAAAATTGGAGTACAAAACGTTTCATACAATTTTCACTTAAAATACACTGCTTTATTTGCTAATTGCTTTACACATGCAAGTTTTACCTTACCAGCTGGATTTAAGTACCTCATTGGTTGGGGCCTTGTTTTATAGTACTGATATGACAGTTTGGATCTCTTATTACTGTTTAGCACATTAGAGGGACAGAGTATCTCCTCAACAAATAGCTGTCAATTAGTCCAATATGGAAGAGAATAAGAGAGAAAGAAAGGTAAGAGCTTTTGGATTAACCTCTGTGAACTCTAAAATCCATATCATTATTTCACAGCTTAATTATATGTCCTTTTAAACACATAGCATATCATTAAGACTGGATAAATAATGCTTCCTCAATACTATACTATTATTAAGTGAAGAGTAATAAAAATACGTTTACAATACAAGCATTCTATTGTTACCTCCTTAGCTCTTATAAATTCAAGATGGGAACTAGTTTGCATTTGAGAGATTTGGATCATTTTCCTGGCTAAGTTAAGAGACATTTATTTGCTTTAGGTAGTGTAAAAGGTCTTAAAGGATTAGAGCAGAGAAAATTCCAGCATTGCTGTGCTATAAGATAGATTCCTGGATAATCAGGTAGAGCTAAGAACAAGATTGAAAAACCTATCTCTGCAGAGTTTCTACCTAATTTCACACCTACAACCTCTCTACTTTAAAAATTTTCAAGAACTAATAGAATTAAACAGGGCTGATAAAGTCTTGTCTGGAAGATAAGCAGTGTAATTGTTTTAAATTTGAATGTGATATCTATGGATATAAGTGAAAAAATAGTTTCTTAATTGAGAAAGGGTTCCCTTTTTATAACTGTATAATTTTATTCTTATCCTTTTAGGGATAAGAATTAGAGATGAATTTATTATCTATTTTGGTACCTTATGGGTCCCCTACTGGCTGTTTAAATGGTTCTACATACAACTTATGCATTGCCAGACCACGAGAAGAAATGGAGTAAAGATCAACAGGCACATTTCAAGACCAGGAAGGCTAAGAAATTAGAGGTTCCCACAGGTAAGAAAAGCACTACGGATCAAATGATTAGTGGAGATCAGAACTATTAGGGGGACAGGAATCCTGTTAGACAAAATCACAAAGAGTATCCAATACTATAGATCAGGATTGGTAGGATGTGAAACTTGCACAGCTTCAACAAACAATATTATCAAAAGAAGCAAAGCCAGATGCTTCTTAAAGGTCGTAAAGTCATATTTCATTCAGTCATAACAATTGCAACAGAGGAGAGACCTCAGTCTGACCTGAGGTCAACTCCACTGAAACAAAAGGTAGGATTGTTTAAATGCTGGTTATTCAGATGAAAGGCATTGAAGAGTATTAAGAGGGGATTTGGTTCATATAACTAGGCCATCTAGCTTTGCCAATTGGCACTTATAGGAGAAATGTACTTCTCATATCATTATGACAGAAGGTAGTGGTGGAAGTTGGAGCAAGGTGCCCACTTATTTAGGCCATTACCCTCCTACGGGGACTGAGAGCAACAGCTATTTCTTTCAATATTTGTATTTCAAAGAGATGGATCTCAGGTTCTCGGGGAGACAGTTTTGGGTGGTAGAAGATTTATATCTTTTTTTTTAATTTTTTAATTTTTTTATTCTTATGTTAATCCCCATACATTACATCATTAGTTTTAGATGTAGTGTTCCATGATTCATTGTTTGTGCATAACACCCAGTGCTCCATGCAGAACGTGCCCTCCTCAATACCCACCACCAGGCTAACCCATCCTCCCACCCCCCTCCCCTCTAGAACCCTCAGTTTGTTTTTCAGAGTCCATCGTCTCTCATGGTTCGTCTACCCCTCCGATTTCCCCCGCTTCATTCTTCCCCTCCCGCTACCTTCTTCTTCTTTTTTTTTCCTTAACATATATTGCATTATTTGTTCCAGAGGTACAGATCTGAAATTCAACAGTCTTGCACAATAGAAGATTTATATCTTAAAGGGACAGAGAAAAGTTTTGTAATTGCAAGCTTTCTCTAGTAACTCCTCTAAGAGGAGGTTCAGGGGCCTATTAGCCTGTTCCCATGTTTTGGCTGAAGTAAGTAAATTCTCCTGGCAGCATTGAGCTTTCTCAGGCAGGCATTTTAAGGGGAGCCCGGGGTCATCCTGGGGGCAGGGCCTTGAGTTGTTAGAAGCAAATGCTAAAGTTTGGTTAAGTCTCTTAGGGAAGGGGTTTGGACAGTCATTTGAGCAGTCCTTATAGGCTAAGGTCAAGCCTCATTGAAAAAAGTGCTCAGGGAAACCTGAGGTGGGACAAGGAGAGTCGTTGTCAGTATCTTAGTAAAACCTGTCTCGGAGGCAGACTTCCCCGTTGTACTCCCAAAGAGGCTAGGGAAGAGTATGCTCCTCTGGGAGCGTGTAGGGATGAATAAGATAACAGGTATGAACAGGACTGAACAACCTGTCATGCTAGTACTCTTCCCAAGGATTTAAATTTCTTCCCTATCCAATATTTATCTTCATGTTGTATCAGAAGAGTCCTGGCCAGGAGCAGAAAAAATGGTTGTCAGACTTTTATCTCCCCCAACTTCTTGTCATTTCCCAGAAGACAAAAAGAACTTCATGGGTGATGGAGATCCCTCTAGGGAGCAGAACCTTTGGTATATTGTATCAGCCCTGTGATGTATTCCAGGATTATGGAAGGAAGTAAAGCAAAATGTCAAAACTAGCTCACAAATAAGTTGGTGCAAAATCATATATGGTGCAGGTTTATCTCAGTAATACAAAGCTTTTAATGCTCCTCTGCTTCAGCTGATGCCCTCCTGTTACCATAGCAACCACATTCCCATAATAAGCCATTCCAACTCACAGAGTGACTCAGCACTCTCCTTTCCACATGTGGGTTGACAAAGATGGAAGATACTGTTGTAGGCAGTCTGGCCAGATTTTGGGTGGTGTGTGTCCTACTAGCTGAGACCTATGTCAATCCATGAACTCTTTCTGCCAATCATACTGATTCTTTTTCTTCTTCAGCCTTTTTATTCATCTAAGAGTCTTCTGTGTTAGGTCTAGACAGACTAGCCCCAACTGTATGGTCCCAATTTTCTTCTTTTTATTTGTAGCAATGAGTAACAAAAGTAACATAAGAATATGATTTAATAAGACGAGTGCAGTTTTAAGTGTATGGCAGTCACTCATTATAATTATTTACTTTTCCATGACTAATAGAATTCCAATTATCAATAATAATGGTTCTCGTGGAAAAAATGCTTATGTTTGCAACAAGAACATATTCCTACTTTTTGGACAAACTACATTAAATTGGGAATTTGTTTGAACAAATACTAAGCTTTAAAATACTTATTTGACCCCAGTTATGGTCAAATCTGTTCTGCTGGAGTGGCTTGCTTTTCCTATAATGTTAATGTAAACATTTAATTATTTTAATTAAGGTAAAAAGTTGTCATTTGTACTTTAGGAACTTGATGAAATGATTGCACAGATTCAGAGATGTAGGTGAAAGTGAATTCATCACAGGCTCTCAGAAATGTCGTTAAAAGATATAGGATTGTTTATAGCAAAAAAAATTATGAACAGCCCCAGATATTGAATGTTGGATAATTTGTTAGGTAAAATATGAGAAATCTGTGCAATAGGCATAATGTAGTCTTACAATTGATGGTAACTCTATAACTTTTTTGAAATGGAAAGGTGTCACAATACATTGTTAAGTGAAAGAAGCAGTTTTCAAATTAATATGAACACTGAAATTTAGTTGTTAAAATATATATAATAATACACAGATACATAAATACATGCACATTCAAATGAATACTCATACATGTATTCATTGGCCTACACACATTTCTGGTAGGATGATTTGTGATTTTGTGTGTTGTTCACTATTCTATAATTATTTTTCTCCTAAAATGCTATGGTGATTGTGTAACAACCAAAAGAAAAAAAACAAAGACCATAAAATCACAATTTGTTTTTCTCACCCATTATGTCAATAAAAGCTTGGGCAGATACACTAGCCCCTCTTCTGTTTCTGGGCCAGATCAGTCCTGTATCTAATCGTGACTAGAGGTGTGGGAACTAGATTTTGTTGGCACATGCTCACCATGATATCCCTCAGGGAATCCTATAAACAGAGGGCTCTAGGGAACACTTGAGAGATTCTTAAGGGGGAACCTCAAATTCCAAAATTCAGAGGGATACTCATTACTGGTCTCTGTTTTAGGGCTAGAATGTGCCCTGAGAAAGGAGGGAGGTTACCCTAAGGTGCAGGAAAGACTATGGTACCATGTAAGTCCCATGCTTGGCTCTAGGACTGAACTTTGGTTTTAGTGGAAGAGTAGCTTTTAGCTGAGTAGCTTTCCCTTTCACTTGCAAGGCATCTCCTAGGTGTCCAACAGGGAGTTGTAACATGGAAAATCTCTTTGAGAGTTTCGAGCTGTAGTAGGGGCTGTGTTCCAGAAGGGCTGCAGACCCTGAGAGGTGGGCCAGCTGCATTCTGACCCTGGAAGGTGAGTAGAAACCATTGTCACCCAGAGGAAATGGAGGACTTGCCATATGTGTGGGGACTTCTCTTTTCTCTTGTTTGGTTTTTATTTTAGCTGCTTTGGCCCAAAAATACGAGGTCAAATTGAAGAGTTTTAATTCCATGGATGGAGAAAGGAGTCTGTAGAGCATTCATGCCAGGATCCCCAGGGACACAGATGGAGCCAGAGTCCCCAGGGGTGCGGATGGTGTTTGCACTCAAGGCTGAGACTTGGATTCTTGATCTTTGCGGTGGTTGGTTTGTCCTGAAGAAACAAGGTTTAATAAATAAGATCGACAATATAGCACAAGTTAGCCACAAGTGTGCCTACCTATTTTTCTATTTTCCCTATTATGCTGTCAGCTTTTTAAAGTATATTTGATCATCACATCCTCCAGTCATGGTCCAAAGGTGTTTTATAGTTATTGAATGAATTAATGAATGAGGGCAATGTATGATCTATGATATTTACTGATATCTTAACTTTTTAAATCAGGCCTCATATTACTGGTACATGGCAGCACTCTTTATACCCAGTTGTTATTGCCATTTGTATTTGAGAGCAACAAGCTTTATTTTTTTTGCAAAGGTAATCTTCGGTCTTGGGATTTCCATTTATTCAGCCTGGTTTGTTCTCTCTCTTTCTCTCTCCCTCCCCCCTCATATTCTGTATGTCAGAATCACCTGGGATGATGGTTGAATAGGCAGAATCTAGGGCCCCATCATAATCTGTGAGTCTGACATCTGAGCATCTGCACGTGTTAATGCCACTGCATCTGATTTTCATGGACATTCAAGAGTGAGAGGCACCACTAGCTAATCTGTTTAGTGGTATTCAGATCACAGTGTTGTATGCTGTCAGCACGAAAATGCAGGGTATCACTTAGAAATTTTCTTGATGACAACTTTTCCTCTTCTAAACAATGTAAGATGAAATAGAGAAGTGTTAGAGAAGTAAGGTGACAGAGGTGGGTGGGTCAATAGAAACTCTGTTTCTTGTAAGGGTAACTTGATAGTGACTATACATTGCAGTTGGAGTGAATTGATTTTGTTCAAAGAAGTTTTCCTGTTCCTCAGAATGTTGGCTGAGTGTTTTTTGCAGGCTTCTTGCAGTGTACAGCTTTACAAACCAGGAGAGGCATTTAGAAGGGCCAGGGGTCTTTCTAAGTATGTGAAGGCTTAAGAACTTTGAATCTCTTGGGTGGAAGTAGTTTTCAGTGAATTGTTTGTTCTTTTGATATAAGACAGTACCAGGAACCATTGGAATCTACTATTCCTGCTGCTTGTTTTGAAGCCAGGATTTTCTCAGATTCTTGATGTGCTTTACTCATCAAGGCTTTCATTTCCAGTATGTATTTAATAAATCACTATTCATGTATCAGTTTTAAGTACCGAACACTAAAGAATGGGTATCTACAATCACAGATGCTACAAGGCTAAATTATTTTTAATTAGCTGAGTATTGTTACAGAGAATACTCTGTGATATTGCTATCTTCAAGTACAAAGCAAGCATGAAAAAGTGCATATCAAATAAAAAATAGTTGGCAGAACTATTCTGGTCCATTTCCTCTCTGCTAGAAATATGAATGGCTGTCAGACTTTTCAGCTGGGCTTGTACATTGGACGGCAATGAGGACGTTCAACCCTAAAGCCTAAAAAAACAAAAACAAATATAGATGGTGGCTTTTTTTGAAAACAATGAAATTAATGTCCTCCTAGTTAAATACAGTATAAAAAGAGCTGTTTTCAGCTTTATGTTTATATGAGTATTGAGTCACGTAGCTCTGGTCCCTGGGAATTTAAATAGGAAGTAAAGAGAATACCTGGGAGGGGTGTCCTCTGTGGGGCTGGTGATGGGTACTGTTTTTCTTTTTTAACCAAAGTGTAGCAAACATACAGAATGGGTAGGTAAGTGCCCATCTCAATGAACAGCTCACAAATACCCATATTTGTATTATCAACACACAGGAAAAGAAATAGAACATGACTAGCAACCTAGAAACCTCCTCTATGCTCCCTGTTAGGAACTAATCTTCAAAAGGTTAACCATTATCCTGACTTTATTTATTTATATGACAGAGAGAGAGACAGCAAGAGAGGGAACACAAGCAGGGGGAGTGGGAGAGGGAGAAGCAGGCTTCCCGCGGAGCAGGGAGCCCGATGTGGGGCTCGATCCCAGGACCCTGGGATCATAACCTGAGCCGAAGGCAGACACTTAACGACTGATATGAGGAATTCTTAATCTCAGGAAACAAACTGGGCGTTGCTGGAGTGGTGGGGGGTGGGAGGGATGGGGTGGCTGGGTGATAGACATTGGGGAGGGTATGTGCTATGGTGAGCGCTGTGAGTTGTGTAAGACTGTTGAATCACAGACCTGTACCTTTGAAACAAATAATACATTTTATGTTAAAAAAAAAAAAAGATAGCCAGAAGGTAAAAATGAAGGGGGTGATATCAGAGTGGGAGATGAACCATGAGAGACCATGGACTCTGAGAAACAAACTGAGGGTTCTAGAGGGGAGGGGGGTGGGGGGATGGGTTAGCCTGGTGATGGGTATTAAAGAGGGCATGTATTGAATGGAGCACTGGGTGTTATATGCAAACAATGAATCATGGAACACTACATCAAAAACTAATGATGTAATGTATGGTGATTAACATAACATAATAAAATTTTAAAAAAGCATCATACCATTTGTAATTGTTCAAAAGGTTATGTTAGGTGCACATTTAATAAAACATGCAGAATCTGTATACTGAAAATTACAAGATATCGATAAAAGAGAAAACATAAATGAAGATAGATAACGTGGCCACATAATAATAAAGATGTCAGTTCTCCTCAAATTTATCTATAGATTTAAGGCAATTCCTATTAAAATCCCAGTTTTGTTGTTGTTGTTGCAGTTGTTGTTTTACACACAGGAAAGCTTATTTTAAATTTTTTATGGAAAGGGATAGCCCTGAAATAGCTAAAACAATCTTAAAAAATAGAAATAAAATATAAGGAGTTACTTTTTCTGATGTTCTACAAAAATCAAGACAGTGTGATATTGGTGGAGGGATAGATATAGAGATCTATGAAATAGAAAAGAAAAGCTAGAAATGGAACCACTCTGATAGGCCAAACTGATTTTCGACAAAAGTGCAAAGGGACTTCAGTGGAGGAAGGACAGGCTTTTTAACAAATGGTACTGTGGCCATGAGACATTTATAGGCAAAAAGAAATGAACCTCTTTCTAAACCTGTCACATTTTATAAAAATTAACTCAAAATGGATCATGAACTTAAATATAAAATATATAACTGTAAAGCTTTTAAAAGAAAAAAAAGAACATCTTTAGGATTTAGGGCAAAGAGTTCTTAGATTGGGTACCAAAAATTAGACTCCATCACAGGAATAAATGATAAATTGGACCTCATCAGAATTTGAACAAACAAAAACCTTTTCTTCTAAGAAAGACCCTGGTGTAGAAGATAAATAGACAAGCTACAGACTTAGGAAAAAAACAAAAAAAAACTTTTCAAGCCACATTTCCAACAAAGGACTGGTATCTAGTATATGTATAAAACCTCTAAACCTCCAGGGTATGAAACAAACAATTCAAATGAGAAAGGGACATGAAGAAACATTTCTCCCAGGAGTATATATAGACAATAAACACATGAGAAAATATTCAACATCATTAACTGTTAGCTAATTGCAAATTAAAACTGCTATGAATTATCACTATACATCTATCAGAATAGCTACAGTAAAAACAGAGCTAACACTAAGTGCTGGTGAGGATGTGGAGAAGCTTTATCAATCATACATCACTAGTGAGAATGTCTAAGGGTACACCCACTCCAGGGGTGCCTGGGTGGTGCAGTTGGTAGAGTGGCAGACTCTTGATTTCTGATCAAGTCATGATATCAGGGCCGTGGGATTGAGCCATGTGTGGGGTTCCGCTCTCAGCGAGGAGCGTGGTTGGGGATTCTCTCTCTCTCCCTCTGCCCCTCCCCCCACTCATGCATGTGCATGTGCTCTTTCTCAAATCTAAAAAAAAAAAAAGTACAGCCACTCTGGAAAACATTTGTCAGTTCCTTAAAAAATTAACAGGCAACTATTATGTGACTCACAATTGTACTCTTGGGCATTTATCCTAGAGAAATCACAACTTATACTCACACAGAAACCTGTACATAAATATTTATAACAGCTTTACTCATAACCCCAAACCGGAAATAGCACAAATGTTCTTCAGTGATTAATGTCTAAACAATTGTGGTATATCCATACCATGGAATACTACTCAACAGTCAAATGGAATACACGTGCAACAACTTGGATGAATCTTCAGGGAGTTATCCTTAGTAAAATACGCCAATCCCCAAAAGTTACATACTGTATGATTCTATTTATATAACTTTTTTTAAATGACAAAATTTTAGAAATAGAGAAGAGATGAGTACTTGTTCAGGGTTAGCAGGGGGAAAGAGGAGGTGGGCGGGGTGATAAATGGGTAAGCTGAAGGACCCTTGTAGTGATGGATCTATTTTGTATTCTTTTGTTTTGTTTTAAATATTTATTTTAGAGAGTGCACTGAGCTCGCAAGCGGGTGTGGGGTGGAGGTGGGGTGGGGTTGCAGAGGGAGAGGGAGAGGGAAAGACAGCAGACTTTACACTGACCACGGAGCCCGATTCCATCTCACCACCCTGTGATCATGACCTGAGCTGCAACCAAGAATCGGCCTTAGCAGACTGAGCCACCCAGGTGCCCCTCTATTTAATATTCTGTATTCTTTTTTTTTTTTTTTTAAAGATTTTATTTATTTATTTGAGAGAGAGAGAGAATGAGAGAGAGCACATGAGGGGGGGAGGGTCAGAGGGAGAAGCAGACTCCCCGCCGAGCAGGGAGCCCGATGCGGGACTCGATCCTGGGACTCCAGGATCATGACCTGAGCCGAAGGCAGTCGCTTAACCAACTGAGCCACCCAGGCGCCCTTAATATTCTGTATTCTTTGTGAATGCGAGATCCTATAGATGTAATGGAATTGCACAGAATGAAGTACACACACAACATGCACACATGCACACACACACTCACACTCCTTTCAGGTACAAGTAAAACTGGGGATATCCACTAAGATTAGTAGATCGTAACAATGTCAGTATACTAGTTATTGTTCCATAGTTTTGCCAGATATTACAATTGCAGGAATCTGGGTACAGGGGGCATGAGATCTTCCTGTATTATTTCTTAACAATTGCATGGGAATCTACAATTATTTCAAAGTAAAATCTTTAATTAAAAATAGCATCAGTATAAATGTTGTAGTGTGTATGTCTTTTAGTAAACATAGGTTTTATTTTTTTTTTTTCTGTTGGTTGCATAGCTGAGTGTAATTACTAAGTTAGAGGGTATGCATATATTCAATTTTAGTAGATATTGCCAAGTGCTTTTGCAAAGTGGCTGCGCCAAGTTAACATTCAAAAGCTAGTGAATGTTTGACACATGAGAAGGAACAGTCTTAGGAAAATGACTGCTTTAGAGCTGGCTTTCTGCATATTTCTTATCCTTTTTCTTCCTCTCCATTTTCCATTGACCAGTTTTAATTTTATCAAGAGATTCTAATTTCCTCCTGCCCCTTACCTCTGCCCTCAAAGAACATTTGCGATCTTCTTTTAACCCTCTGCACTCCTCTGTGACATAGTAAATAATAAATTGACCAATCCCTTCAGCCTGGGGCTCCCAAACTATAGCCTGCAGGTGAAATTTGGCCAGCCTCTGTTTTTGTAAATACAGTTTTGTAGAAACATAGCCACACCCATTTGTTTACATATTGTCAACGGCTGATTTTACACAGCAGTGTAGAGCTACCAGAGGTGACAGAAACATTAGGGCTAGTAAAGTCTAAAATATCTACTATTTGGACCTTTACAGGAAAAGTTTGCCTACTCCTTCCTTAAAGCTTTGCAAAACTCTATCATGTAATATATAAATAGAATTTTGTAGTGAATGCAGAGGTTTTTTTTAATAATCTCATGATTTAAATATCATGATAGGAGCTTTGATACAGCAAAAAAAAAAATGGTAGAAGAGTTGTAACATACCTTATCAAATAAACTTACTAGGAAATTGCTAACATACCTAAGTGTCTTAGAGCCACATTCAAGGTTTATCTGAGGCAGTATTTCCCTGCTGAATACTAAGGTAGTGGCGGAATGCAGCAGGTATAGTATATGCTTTAGGAGGATGCTGATGAAAACTACATGGGATGAAATGGTAAACCTTGAGTAATTGTTGAAATCCATTGCAGCTACTGTGCATAACTGATAAATAAGTGCTGATAACTAGAACAATATTGGTTTAATGTGTATGTTCAGTGGGAATCATATGTTATGGAAACTTACAAATATATCTCTTTCTTGCTAGGATCTAAACACAAATTGGCTACTTAGTTTAGTTTAAGTTTTTTGTTTCTTTGAAGGAAGTTTTAAAAAAGAGGTCTTTCGAAATAGATCTTTCACTATAATCTATGGATTTAATTGAATCGATTTTACCTGCTTAGAAGAATACAGTAGAGATAGATTCTTATGATTTATAAGCTCTGTGAATTCCATTTTAGTAGAAATGAAAATTTATGAAAGCCAAATGTATCAGGTATCTATTGCTGAGTAACTACCTCAAAACCTAGTGGCTTAAAACAACAATCACGTATTACTCTGCAAGAATAAGGGTCAGTTGGCTATACTGCTGATGTGGGCCAGGGTTGGCAGATCTTGGCTGGGTGCATTTGCTTCTATAGTCATATCTAAACAGATTGGTGGGTGGACTAGAGATAAACGTATGCCAGGAAAGGAGCGCAAAACAGCCTTAAGTGATATCCATCAACTATTTCTTTTTTGTAGGCTTCTTGAGTGTTACAAGTTCCTTTCTTGTTTAAGAGTTTCAAATAGATTTCTGCTTTATTTTGTCAGAGATAGCTTATATTGTTCAATGCATTTTTTTTTAAAGATTTTATTTATTTATTTGAGAGAGAGAGAATGAGAGAGAGCACATGAGAGGGGGGAGGGCCAGAGGGAGAAGCAGACTCCCCGCCGAGCAGGGAGCCCGATGCGGGACTCGATCCCGGGACTCCAGGATCATGACCTGAGCCGAAGGCAGTCGCTTAACCAACTGAGCCACCCAGGCGCCCCAATGCATTTTTTTTAACTTTATATAACTACTAGTAAGTCTTTGACTTTGGTTTGAAGATCTGGGAAAATAAACTTCCTGCTCAGTAACCGGAATCCTGGATCTCATAACTTCAGTTACTGGATTCACTCCCTGTGTAAAGCAAAACCCCACAACACTGTATATCTGTGGCCACACAAGGTGGATTCCTTCAAGTCAGTCTGGCAACTTTGCAAGTGAAAGTCAAACAATTATTGTGTTTATGAATCACTTTAATAAATATATTATACTAGGGTTTTGTTTTTTTTTTTTTTTTTTGCCATTTTTTCAAATAGCTATTTAGTAATCACAACCCAAGACTGGGGTGAATAATTTAAGTGATGTGGTCATGAAATTGATTGAATCTTTTGTTGTCACCAGAGCTTGTCTAAACCCAAAACTCTTTAACTAGAAGATAGTGAGAGCCTTGGTAGGACAGGAATGGACTTACTTGTTTTTTCTCAACCATTCTTCAGAGTGGTTGGATTTGGTGAGAGAGTAGAAGATAAAATAGAGGTAAGTTTGTCAGTGTGAAAAAGGAGAGACCTCAGTGCACATCTGTTCAAATATGTTTTCTTCCACTCCCGTTTGGACACACTTGAAAAGATTCAATGACCCCAGCATCCTACCACTTTGAAACAAGTACCATGAAGCCTTGATAAAATAACAAAGTTATTGAATTTTTTTTCCCCCAAAAGAAGATGCTAACCAGTAACTGTATTAAGCCCTAAGGTGCTCTCAGACAATAGGCAGCCTCTGACAGAGCTGAAGAGAACAGTCCATACTTGGAGTATTTGGCATGTCATTAACCACAAGGATCTTGTGGTAAGCAAGAACTTTGAAAAGAAAAAAGAAAGGTTGACTAAGAATATTTTAGGCAGCTGTGTAACTTCTTTTTGGTCATAAAAAAAGGATACTCATACTTGAGGGCAACTTAGATTTGATTAGAAGCCGTGATGGCTACACATAGAATCTGGTTCTTCTTCCAGAGTTTACAAACCTATGCAGGGAAAGAACAATTCTTCCTCTACCCTTCAAGGTCTTCCAGCTGAACTTAGAATTAAATTTACATGAGACAGGTAAATAGAAAAAAAAAAAGTTTTATTACATGCACATGGGAGGCCCAGTAATGAAACTGAGACTTAAAGAAATGACCAAGGAAAGCAAATTTTATACTTTTTAGACAGAGACAATAAATCAGTGAAGAATTGACAAGACAGAGAAAACAACTTTGAGAGCTTCGATTAGTAAGAAATTCTAAACAAAATTTGAGCTGGGTAGTAAATTAGTAAGGTAACAGTAGCCTTCTCAGCCCTGAATGTCTCATCTTTGGTGATGAGGATGTCTCTTTACATCCAGGTACAGGGAGGTTACCATTCACATGAGAGATTTATTTCCTGCTTTCAGGGGACCAGAGGAGGGATTGAGTGTCCTCCTTGCACTGGCTGTCTCTTAAATACTTTTATTTAAAATAATCAATATGCCAAAGTGGCACATTTGGCAGTGGCCTGCCCTTGGCCCCTATACCTAAAAAATCTGAGTATTTGCTTGTGTGCAATGAACATGCCTGAATTTCTATGCTGCCAAATTGCCTGAAGCCACATAGCTGCACTTCCATTTTGTCACACTCTCCATCAGCCCTCTTGACTTGGGGTCACCTTTAGGCATTTGCTTTAGCTTCCTAAGCCCTGAAGACTTTGAGTCTGAGTGGTTTGTATCAATCTGCTAGACTGGACATTCTCTTCCAATTCTTTTGACCAGGGCCAACACTATGAGGGTCATAGTGTTGCAGAACTCCAGAGAATGACTTTGCCGTTGAATCCTGTAGATTCCAATAATGCCATGGAGAGCCTGTGTGCCTGCCCAGTGTCCCCCTCCAGTTCATAACCCAAGTCTAACTTGAGGTGTACCCAACTACTTTGACTCTCCTGGGGTTGTTCAACTCACTGTGAACTTTCAGCTAGATTTACATTACTTTGCCTTTAGAATCATGGAACTGAAATGAATCTGAATATAGGAGGAACTTAGATCTGGAGAGCTTGAGGACTCTCCTGATATGATCAAGTTCTTTTTTTTTTTTAAAGATTTTATTTATTTATTTGAGAGAGAGAGAACGAGAGACAGAGAGCAGGAGAGGGAGGAGGGTCAGAGGGAGGAGAAGCAGACTCCCCGCCGAGCAGGGAGCCCGATGCGGGACTCGATCCTGGGACTCCAGGATCATGACCTGAGCCGAAGGCAGACGCTTAACCATCTGAGCCACCCAGGCGCCCCATTGATATGATCAAGTTCTGAATGGAGGAGCCATTTAGTTACACAATTAGTTTTATTGCTCATTAATCAGTTCCTATTATTTTTATTTTTAAGTTTTTTAATGGAAGTAAAAATCCATACTTTCTCTTTTAATTTTAAGATTATTAGAGCACATACACACCCATGTGCTTACATGTGAGAGTGGGGGGAGGAGCAGAGGGGGAGAGAGAATCCTCAAGCAGGCTCCCTGCTGCACATGGAGCCTGATGTGGGGCTTGATACCAGGACCTTGGGATCATGACCTAAGCCAAAATCAAAAGTGGGCCGCTTAGCCAACTGAGCCATCCAGGTGCCCCCATGCATTCTTTTACCTGCCACAGGGTTTAGCCTACAGATGATAACACAGGATTCAGTATGTGGTCACAGGTCCAGCTGCAGCCTCATCATGCGGGAGTTTGTTAAAAATACACTCTCTGGTTCCACCCCAGGTCTACTGAATCAGAAGCTGTATTTTAACAAGGGCCCTGGGTCATTCATATGGTATTCATTAGAGCTTCAAAGGTATATATATACAATCAGAGAACACTCAAATAAATATGTCACATAATATAGGAAGACCACAAAATAACACAGTCAACAGTTCAAGTGCCTTCCATACAGAAGTTTCATGGAGTTCCTTCCTGCTTTCAACACGGAGTAGTATGTGATTTTTCTGCCTTCTCTTATTGGGCTTCTCCTAAGATTTTTTTAAAGAGAGGTTTCCAAAGGCTTAATAAAACTAATGATTGTTTTTGTAGCACAAACTGAAGAGAAAATAGAGGAAGGGGGATTTTTGTCTGGGGGATTCCCCAGACAAAGCTCTGTAGAGGAGGTTGGTAAATTTGAATGGCCTTTGGTGTTAGTAGGAAGCACAGGCTGACCACAACAACTAATTAGAACTATAACTTGAAGCCTAAAGGGCTTGCATTGTTGTGGTGGTTATTGCATCTTTTTTTTTTTTTTTTTCTGGATTGTCCAGGGTCCTGTCTTTCTTCTTCCCTTCTTTAGCTCTTCCCTCTATCTTCTCCTTTTCTTCTCCTTTGCTATCTTTTTTTTTTTTTTTTGTATTGTCTGTTTCTAAACTGGACTCTAGAAATCCCACATGCCTGATTGATGAGTTGATTCTGATAATCCAAGATTATCTGGCCTTCCAGCAAAGGAAACCATGAGTACTTTAGAGTTAGAGGAAGGAAACATCCCTGAGGCAAGAATTAAATGCCACCTTGTACAAAATAAAGGTTGGGGCTAGGGTACATACATCCTCCTGTCCACGCCACCCTCTTCACACAGGCTCTTGAGGTGATAAGGTTACTTATACTCTCTGATACAGTTTGAGAGAATATTAACCTGCCTAGAGCATTCATCAAGGTCACATTCAACCACCAAGTGAGTCATAGAAGAAACAGGATGTTGATACAGATCAGTTGGTTGTAATTTATGTTAAAGAATTATGGAAATCCAGGCCATAGTACTACAATATTGAGTAGATTAGAATGACTAAGCCAGCGTCTCCAAAAGTACATTCCTTTTTTGTGTTGATGTTAATAGAACGTAGCCTTGTACATGATATTCTTATGTTTTTCCTAACATTTAGGGACATCCATATGGAGTTCATTGAAAAAAAAATTACATTTTCTTTCTTGCAATTTGTAAGAAGAGTAAAATACAAAGTTTTAGGCAGGATATTAAATATCAAATTAGAATAAAGCATCTATATAAAATGTATTAATATTTTAATAAGCATCCTTCCAAGAACATAATGTTTTAATGTAGGTGCTTATCTTTGAAATAGCTACAAGTGATTTTTGAGGAAGACAATTTAATGAGGATCTCTTCTAATTCTTTATCATCACAAGTAGATGGTATCTGATATCAGGACTATATATAGTACTTTTTTCTCCATTTGTCTACAACACCTTTTTACCATCAATCAGAATTTATTTTCTTTAAATTATACATCAAGGAGTTGTAACTCTAACTCAAATGATTTTGATTTTTCTTTTTCTTTCAAAAAATATAATGTTTAGATACTTGATAATGTATGCATATGGATTCCCTATCAATATTTTCATGTCAAGTATTTTAAAAGAATAATGAAGCTTTTCTTCAAATACACACAGATATTGTTCTATTAGTGCTAATAATTCTTCAGGGTTTCAATAAAATGCTGATTAAACATTCCTAATGAACCATTTTAACTCACTTTTTCAAAGTTGAGTTGTCTTTTGAATCTATAAGTTTTGCCAGTAAATAATATAATTTTAAATACACTTTTTGCGTTTTTGTCTAAGTTCATTCCAGTGCTCAAAAATGTAAGAGAAGTAAGTCACTTTTCCTCCCACCCCCAGTTTTATGGAGGTATGGTTGATAAATAAACTTTGTGTGTGTTTAGGTTGTACAATGTAATTTTTAAAGGTGTACAGTCTTATGAAATAATTACCACAGTCAAGTTAATTAACGCATCCACCACCTTTTTTTATGTCTGTCATGAGAAGACTTATGATCTACTTTCCTAGAAAATTGCAAGTATATGATACAGTATTATTAACTATAATCCCCATACTGTACATTTGATCTCCAGATGTGATTCATCTTATAACAGAAAGTTTGTATCTTTTGACCAACATCTTTCCATTCCCACCCCCAACCTCTTTACCCCTTAATCTCTAGCAACTGCCATTTTACTCTATGGCTTTATGAGTTTGACCTTTTTAGATTCCACATGTAAATGAGGGCATACAGTATTTGTCTTTCTGTCTGGTTTATTTCATTTAGCATAATGTGTTGCAGGTTCATCCATGTTGTCACAATGGCAAGATTTCCTGCTCTTTTCTGGCTGAATAATATGCTGTTATTTTTTTATCCATTCATCCATCAGCAAATACTTAGGTTGTTTTCATATTTTGGGTATTCTAAATAATGCTGCAGTGAATATAGGAGTGCAGAAATAGCTTCAAAGTTTTTGAGGTACTCTTTGATTTCCTCTGGATATATACCTAGAAATGGGATTGCCGGGTAATATGGTAGTTCTTTAAATTTTTTGAATGTTACTTTTTGAAACCAAACTTTAAAAGTACTTTGAATTTGGTGATAATGGTGTGCTCTTATAACTAGTTTCTTGAGCTCTACCTACTACTGTTGTAAAAAATCTTATAAAAACATTTTCATATTTGCCCTTGCACATACTTAAAATTGGAATATTTTCCTGTTTTGTACCAGTGCAGTATTATTAACTATAATCATCATGCTGTACATTAGATCTCCAGAACTTATTCATCTTGTAACAGAAAGTTTGTACCCTTTGACCAACATCTTGACATTTCTCCCCCACCCCCAGCAACCACCATTTGTTTCTGGTAATTTGCTTAGTAACTTTCCATGCAAATGAATCATACATTTTGCAGAAGTATTAGACACACAAATGGAAATTTGAGAAAACCCTCATGTTGCCCAATTATTCATGCAGCTTCTTTTGTGGTGAATTCTTTGTCTGTCTTATAAATCTGATGACTTCAGCTTTAATCAAAAACATTCCAACTTTTTTAGGAAAATAAATGTCAGATAAAAATTAAATCCATTTGGGCGCCTGGGTGGCTCAGTTGGTTGAGCGACTGCCTTCGGCTCAGGTCATGGTCCTGGAGTCCCGGGATCGAATCCCGCATCGGGCTCCCTGCTCGGCGGGGAGCCTGCTTCTCCCTCTGACCCTCCCCCCTCTCATGTGCTCTCTCATTCTCACTCTCTCAAATAAATAAATAAAATCTTAAAAAAAAAATTAAATCCATTTAAGTATGAAGTTCTCAAGAGATGTGATCATTATAGCTTCAGAAAATTGATTTTCTGGTTATTAGATTATTAAGTTTCATTTAACTTAATAACAAAAATTTAAAACTTTATAAAATGTGATTTTTAAGTGGTAAAGGCCTACCATTTCTTTAATGACTCAATTTAAACAAATTAGTTTCAATTATTTTTATCAGGAAATAAAAATTTGTACAAACAATAATTACTATCAAATTCCCTCAAACAGACTTTGACAATCTTAAGCATCAAAAGCTAATAAAGTGTAAATAAATCAAGAGATAGAAATCTAGAGAATTAATATTACTTATCTTTTAAATATCAATATCTAATAAGAAAAACAATAACCGCAATCATATGTAACTTCTAGATTTGTAGAGAAATCATGAAGATAACATTCAAGGGAAAGAACAGGGAATGTTTTGCATGCACTAGCAAACAGAAGAGCTTTATTCTTGATAAATAAATCACAAATGGGGTGATTCAGTAGAAAGATGCTATATAAGTTATCCCCATAAAGTTTGCTCAGTAATAATTGCTGATTCAGAAATTTACATACAGTGTTCAAACATAATTTCAACTCTTCAAATTTTGGAATGTTTGAAAAAGTGACTTTAAATTTTTATTGTTTTACAAATTTTTTCATCAGCCATCAATATGTTATACCTGACCTGTATCTCATTTGTTGACATTGGCTGAGTGACTTTGGCTTATGATGAAGTGACTTGGCAGGGTGTGGAATCACCTGGATTTTAAGCCAAGCTCTACCCCTTAATTGTTATATGAGCTTGGGTAGGTTACTCTGTGCCTCAGTTTCCTCATCTGTAAAATGATGGTGTCAGTACCTACTATATTTTAGACTGACACGAGTAAACAGTTGTGGTTCACTTCTAAACAATGTCTAACACATAGTGCTAAATTAATGTTACTCATTTTTAGTAATACTACCAGTAGTAATAGTAATAGTAGTACATAAAAAAAAGACACTTGATCAAATGATAAATTTAGAATTAGGGTAAAATAAGTAGCTTTCTTAATTATAGAATTTTCATAGCCATTAATATACTTTGAATATGCATTGTGAATCTCTAAGGGAGAGGGTGCATAATGTATCGTGTTTTCTAAATTTATATAGCTATAGGACATTAACTTTGGTCTAAGGATCTCATGTGGACACTGCTTCGCCAAATACAGTTTGGAAACACTTGCATCTTGGCATTCCCAGGATTAAACCAGACTCTGCAACATCCTTTTAATGAAAAGGTCTTTTTTGAAGTTCCATCCTGACTCTAGCCTATGTCCTTTATGTCTGGAATCATATCCTTATGCTCTTTGTCAAGGCTGATTTAGCAGATGGTAAAGCATGATAGAAATATAATAAATGCTTATTGATCATCCTAACTAATTTTACATCATCTAACACATTAACTCAGTCCCAGATTTTTCTTGGTTCTTTGAAGACCTCTGCCAGAAAGAACATTTGGAACATTTGTTCCCTCAGACACCCTTTGGATTACATGTGAATATTTCCATCCTATTTGAATCTGTTTTCAAAATAAAGCGTGATCAGAAGCTGCTTTAAATGTTTGACCAGAATCCAAATCCCCTCAGGATGCTTTGTGAAATGTCATTCATGTCCAATTCCCTGATGTATTTATAATGTTTCTGTTTTATCTTTCTTTCCTGAATCTTTATTTTTTTAGATATCCACCCCATTCTTTTCTTCAGGGAGGAGTGAAATGAATATTAAACACAGAGACAGCCTTCCTGAGGGGTTGCCAATAGATGCATAGCCCATGGGCCAGGTTCTGCTGGGCCTAACAGCCATGGCCCATGAGGCAAATGACAGAAGCTTCCAATCATATCCAGATGAGCAGGGAGGGTGACATTTGCTGTAGCTGGAGTCCTGGCATCCAACCCTTGTGATTCTTAATAAAAAAATATCAAGCACACTTAATGGGAAAACAACGTTTTTCTCACAAATACTGTCAATACTAGCGCCTGGGTGGCTCAGTCATTAAGTCTGCCTTCGGCTCAGGTCATGATCCCAGGGTCCTGGGATCAAGCCCCACATTGGGCTCCCTGCTCAGTGGGAAGCCTGCTTCTCCCTCTCCCACTCCCCCTGCCTGTGTTCCCTCTCTCGTTGTGTCTCTCTCTGTCAAATAAATAAATAAAATCTTAATAAAAAAAAAATACTAGCATCAACTCCCAGGGAGCAGGAATAGCAGCCAAACCCCTATTTTGAACCTTCATCCCATTATTGCAGTACTCAAGGACAATACATTTTAACTTCTTGACTCAACCATTGGCCTGGCAAGGGGAATTGGTACCCCCACCCCAACCTTGAGTTTGAGAATAAGGTATCTGAATTTGGGTACATATGAGGTTAGTTGGAAACTCTTGGAGGTAAAAGGACCTTGGACCATAAACAAGTGATTATTTTTTTCATCAGCAATCTCTGTGGTAAAATATGAGGCTTTTGGGTACTTAAGAGGGCACATGGAACTGAGTCTGAAAGCAGCTCTAGTACCTATTAGCTGTGTCCTTCAGCAAGTTTTGTTAACCCCTCAAAGACTTAGTTTTCTCACCTGTAAAATGGGCTGATGTCAGGATTGCAAGAAAGAGTGTGTACAGAACCCTTAACAAATGTCGAAACATAGTAGAAGCTTAGTAAGTATTACTCTATTTATTGGTCCAGGGATTTTTTTTTTAATAAGGTTACCATGGTTTCTCCACTAGAGATTGATTGTCAGTGAATGCCCTTTAAATGATCTCTTTTACGGCAATAGCACTTGAGGACGTGTTTTTTTCTAAAGGGTTAATTTCTCAAACTCTGACAACTTTCTGCCCAGAGAATCTCCTGCCCTCTTGGTCCCATTGGGCATTTAGTAAGCTCTCTCCCCTTGCTCTCCCTCTTCACACAGCCTTTATCAAATGAACCTAATGTTGGTGGTTTTGTCCTGCACTTTCTTGCCTTCATAACTCGGTATGAACTCTTTCCACTGTCCTTCTGGCTGTGCATGGAATGCCAGCTTGGGGGGAAAGGAGAGGTAGGGAAAGGATGCTTGAAAGGGAACCCAAAAGAGCTTGAAATCCATAATCTACCCCAAGAGACTACACAGATATTCAGAGGACCACTACTGTGAATTGGGCACAGCCATGTAAAGCTTTGTGGAGGAGGCAAGATTTGAAGAATTGATAGAATTTGTCTAAATGAAGAAGGAAAAGGGAAGAAGAGAAGGAAGATATGGAGAAAGAATTCTACTGAATGTTGGTAGAAGTCTTAGATTTGGAACTTTAAGATCTAGGTTTGATTTATTGCTTTGCTTTTCTGTGTATTCTTTTTTTTTCTTTTCTTTTGATTTTATTTTATTCTGTTATGTTAATCACCATACATTACATCATTAGTTTTTGATGTAGTGTTCCATGATTCATCGTTTGCATATAACACGCAGTGCTCCATTCAATACATGCCCTCTTTAATACCCATCACCAGGTAAACCCATCCCCCCACCCCCTCCCCTCTAAAACCCTCAGTTTGTTTCTCAGAATCCATAGTCTCTCATGATTCGTCTCTCCCTCCGATTTCCCCCCCTTCATTTTTCCCTTCCTGCTATCTTCTTCTTCTTTTTTTTTTTTTTAACATATAATGTATTATTTGTTTCAGAGGTACAGGTCTGTGATTCATCAGTCGTACACAGTTCACAGCGCTCACCATAGCACATACCTTCCCCAATGTCTATCACCCATCCCCATCCCTCCCACCCCCCACCACTCCAGCAACCCTCAGTTTGTTTCCTGAGATTAAGAATTCCTCATATCAGTGAGATCATATGATACATGTCTTTCTCTGATTGACTTATTTCGCTTAGCATAATACCCTCTAGTTCCATCCACGTCTTTGCAAATGGCAAGATTTCTTTTTTTTGATGGCTGCATAATATTCCATTGTATATATATATATCACATCTTCTTTTTCCATTCATCTGTCGATGGACATCTTGGCTCTTTCCACAGTTTGGCTATTGTGGACATTGCTGCTAGAAACATCGGGGTGCACGTACCCCTTCAGATCCTTACGTTTGTATCTTTGGGGTAAATACCCAGTAGTGCAATTGCTGGGTCATTTGGTAGCTCTATTTTCAACTTTTTAAGGAACCTCCATACTGTTTTCCAGAGTGGCTGAACCAGCTTGCATTCCCACCAACAGTGTAGGAGGGTTTCCCTTTCTCCGCATCCTCGCCAACATCTGTCATTTCCTGACTTGTTAATTTTAGCCATTCTGACTGGTGTGAGGTGATATCTCATTGAGGTTTTGATTTGGATTTCCCTGATGCCAAGCGATATTGAGCACTTTTTCATGTGTCCATTGGCCATTTGGATGTCGTCTTTGCAGAAATGTCTGTTCATGTCTTCTGCCCATTTCTTGATTGGATTATTTGTTCTTTGGGTGTTGAGTTTGATGAGTTCTTCATAGATTTTGGATACTAGCCCTTTATCTGATATGTCATTTGCAAATATCTTCTCCCATTCTGTCGGTTTTGTTGACTGTTTCCTTTGCTGTGCAAAAGCCTTTTATCTTGATGAAGTCCCAGTAGTTCATTTTTGCCCTTGCTTCCCTTGCCTTTGGTGATGTGTCTACGAAGAAGTTGCTATGGCTGAGGTCGAAGACGTTGCTGCCTGTGTTCTCCTCTAGGATTTTGATGGACTCCTGTCTCACATTTAGGTCTTTCATCCATTTTGAGTCTATTTTTGTGTGTGGTGTAAGGAAATGGTCCAGTTTCATTCTTCTGCATGTGGCTGTCCAACTGTGTATTCTTGGGCAAGATATTTAAAAACTCTGTGCCTCGGTTAATCCATGATGTAAGTATGGTCTGGTAATGCAAACTCAGAAAACTTCTGTGAGACCATATTTAATAAAAATCAGTTGAATTTTATAGCTGTGACTTCAATAGATGTATTTAGTTATGTAAATTTTAAATTGTGATATTATGTATGGCACAAAGCTGTTAGTGCTTGAAAATATAGTAGAATCCTGATATAAAACAAGCATCAAATCAGAACCATAATTATCATTAAGTTATTTTCGAGTGCCTATTCTGCCCTGGCAAGCTCATACCTCTGCTTCTGTCCTTTTTCTTACATCTGATTTATACCAGGGATGCTTTAAGGTGCTTCAAGAAATTTGCCTTTCCAAGGAAACCAATTATAACCTGATGGACCCCTGCATATGTGATTTTTTTCCATTTAAAGTTATTTTTATTCTCCTGAGAACCAAAGAAATTATTAAAATTTTAAAGTTTTAAAAAATTGTTTAAAATTTTGAAATTAGAGAATAGTGAAGGTATAAAACTTGCAAGTAAGCTTTTCCTACTTAACATTTTCCTTCATGACATATTCTTTGAAAATATCATTATCTGAAAATATCATTACTAATGGCTTCATATTATTCAGAGGTGTGTTTTTATACAAAAACATTCTTTGAAGGGTGAACATTCTGTCCCAAGTTTCCACTATTATAATTAAACCTGCAATGGATATCCTTGTATAAAAATCAACATCCATGGTGGTTTTATTACTTTAAATTTCCATGAAGGAAGGAAATATGTCTCCTTCATTTATAGGATTAAAAGTTCAACTTGACTCTCCATCTCTTAGGCAAATTTTTTCTGCAGCACTAGAAGTACCATTTTCCTTGCATACTAGCAGAAGACCAGTTTCCACTGGCAACTCACCTGGGAGCATTTCCACCAAATATGGCATTTCCTTAGGAAAGTTTTACTATAATTTGCTAGAAGATTTTATTCACTGAAGAGGAAAAAAAAAAAAACAACCTATCTATCTCCTATAGGAGATACACTCAGAAAAAAAAAAGTTGAAGTAAAAAACCCAAGTATGCTCATCAGTTCTTAGGAGACAAAAAGGATATTCCTAAGAACTGATGAGCATACTTGGGTTTTTTACTTCAACTTTTTTTTTTCTGAGTGTATCTCCTATCTATGAAAACAGTTGTAAACCCCCCCAAAATAGAATGATGAATGAATATAAGCCTTTGATCAAGAATTAAGGATTAGCATTCCTTTACAAAATCTGTCATCACATACTTCATAGAGTGTCATGTATTTGTCACCTCTGTTCTGGTTAATGGACATCAGTTGAGCTAATTTGTTATAACTGGATTGGCTTGTGCATTCTTACCCAAAAGATTATTTAAAAATATCTAGTTATTATTTATTCAATGGTTCTTTAATAGGAACTATCACTTCAGAAAAAAATTTTTAAAGACTTATTTATTTTTGAGAGAGGGAGAGAGAGAAATAGTGCATGTGCAAAAGCAGTGGGAGGGGCAGAGGGAGAAAGAGAGAATCTCACACGGACTCCCTGTTGAGCATGGAGCCCGATCTGGGCCTTCATCTCATGACCTATGAGACCATGACCTGAGCTGAAAACAAGAGCCAGGTGCTCAACCGACTGAGCCACCCAGGTGTCTCCCAGAAATTGTTTGTTCTGACAAAGTGACATATTGTATCATTTTATCCTCAAAGCTAATTTGCCATTTTCTCCCACCTATATGAAATGTTAAAAGCCTTTAGTGGGGCTGTAAAATGAGCCAGTAAAGTCAGTGATCAACTAACCAAAATAACTTAATTTTCTTTTAATTAAATAATAGTAATCACAATGGTAGTAACACAGCCATGTGCAACTGCAAAATAATAAATGCACCAAGCATCATTTAGTTTTGAAAATACCTTTTGATTTCAAAGGATGAGGTAAATAAGGTTTATATGCACATGCATATATTCCCCAGGACTTATAGAAGCAAATACTTTGCATTTCAATATATTCCTTTCTTTATATAAAATGAGATAAAATCTGTCTTAAATAAAGCCTAAAAAGAGGTTGCTTTCCAAAGGCAATTCATTATATTAATAATATCTAATTATATAGTATTACTAGCATATTCCATCACAGCAGCAGCAGTGAACACACTTGAGTGTGGCTCTGGGTTAGGGTACAGCCGCTAGCTACAAGTTGAGATGGAGAAATAGCTTCCTCTCTTTGGAAATAAAGTAGTTCCCTGTGATCTACAGTCTGACTTTCTGTGGTTTCAGTAATTTTTATTACAGTATGTTGGTATAATTGTTCTATTTTATTATTAGTTATTGTTAATATCTTACTGTGTTTAATTTATAAATTAAACTTTATCACAGTCATATATGTGTAGGAAAAAACATCATGTATAGGGTTTGATGCTATCCATGGTTTCAGGCATCCACTGGGGGATCTTAGACTATATCCCCTGCAGATAACAGCTGGGGGACTACCATATGTTATCTTCATCCAACAAATGCTTACTGAAAATCTGCCATGTGCCCAGATGCCATGCTTAGCCCTGGGGATACAGGCATGAGCTACACATACGTGATGCTGGTTCTCCAGAACTTGAGTCCCAGTGGGTACTAAGATAGCCACACTGGTAATATGAGAAATAGTGGACAGTTCCTACTTTGCAGGTCATTTACTCTTTAGCAGGTTACTTGATGTCTAGACCTGTATCCCAGCAGTAAAATGGGGCTATGAAAGGAAAAAAAAAATCACACGGAGATAGGGGGATTGAGTGAGGTGATTTGTGTCTGAGAATTGGCACAGTGACAGGTCTATTGTGGGCCCTCAATAGATGTTGGCCAAATGATGATGATGAGGGGACTGTTATTCTGAGTGTGGACTTCTGTGTACCTGCTCTGGAGTACGAATACCATGTGAGATGCTCGCTGCATGGTAGGGGCATAATCTTTCCTGGCTTGTGAAAAACGAGAGCGGCATTAACAGGGAGTTGGAAATTCAAGCAGGCCTTTGCTATTGTACACTGTATTATTGCAGGCAGAACATCAACCAGTCATGAGAGAAAGCAGCAGCAGCTAAGAGGAAAAGATTAAGACATGGTGAGAGAAATAAGTCAAACAGAGAAAGACATGTATCATATGATCTCACTGATATGAGGAATTCTTAATCTCAGGAAACAAACTGAGGGTTGCTGGAGTGGTGGGGTGTGGGAGGGATGGGGTGACTGGGTGATAGACACTGGGGAGGGTATGTGCTATGGTGAGCGCTGTGAATTGTGCAAACTGCTGAATCTCAGATCTGTACCTCTGAAACAAATAATGCAATATATGTTAAGAAAAAAAAAGAAGAAGAAGAAGAAGGTAGCGGGAGGGGAAGAATGAAGCGGGGGAAATCGGAGGGGTAGACGAACCATGAGAGACGATGGACTCTGAAAAACAGAGGGTTCTAGAGGGGAGGGGGGTGGGAGGATGGGTTAGCCTGGTGGTGGGTATTGAGGAGGGCACAGTCTGCATGGAGCACTGGGTGTTATGCACAAACAATGAATCATGGAACACTTCATCTAAAACTAATGATGTAATGTATGGGGATTAACAAGAATAATAAAAAAAAAAGAATAGCACACATTGACTAAAATGGTCTTGTGTGGAGGGTGGGGAACCATGTGGTGTCAACCTGCTTGAAATCGCTGAGGTAAATGGAAAAAAGCCAGATTTTGCTGGGGAACCCAGGAAAGGGAGAGAAAGGGCAACACATACTGGAACTGAGGGGATGCTATAGTATATGGAAAACAAAGGAATTATAGTAGTTCAAAGGAGAAAGATTTGGAATTCAGAATAGCGGTTTGCCCAAAAGGGAGCATAGCATAGGCAGAAATAGAAGAGAAGGACTTCCTTTAGTCCTGGAACCATTAAAAGGAAATTGAAGCCCATAAAGAAAAGGGAATTTGCCCAAATCTCTCTACCAACAAGTTCACAAATTTCATAGCAAACAAGCTGGGACTTTTCAAAACGGGGAATGAAATTCCATAAAGTAGCCGGAGACAATCTTAGTAATTCTGACTGAAAAAAGATTAGAGGATTCACTCATTACTGTACAAAAATTTGAACATGAGGAATGAACTACAATGAAAAAAATGATAGTTTGTTCTTTAATTTTAGTTGCTTGAACTGAGGATAGAATATTACTGTGTTAGAATGGCTGAGAGGACAAATTAAAAGTTCTTTTACACCTGAGAAGTAATGCAGGCACTTTCTTCCACTTAGCCATGGAAAATGGCAAAGACCTTGTGATGGATAGAGCTCTAACTAGGAGATCTGGCTTCTGGTGAAATTCTGTGATTTTTTTGGAGTAGCATGCTTTTTCTTGGCCTCAGTTCCCTCATCCATAGGTATGAGGGAATATTTTCTATTTCTGTAGGCTCTAGAATGTAACCTGATATTTCACCTTGATAAATACTTTAATTGCCCATTTTAGTGAGGGTATAATGCAAGAATTCAGAGGAGTGGTAGATAAAAGTAGTCAGGAATAAGACCCCCAAAAAATCTGTCAGTAAAAATACTTATTGAGAGCAGAACTTTGGAGGTTCCTTAGCAAGTTACTCAACTTTTTGTGCCTCAGTTTTCTCATCTATAAAATGGGAATAATACCATTATATTACTCATAGTGTTTTTGTGAGAAATGAGTTAATATTGTAGAGCTGCTTATAATGAAGCCCTATACTTGAGTGCAGAACTGCTACTAAGCTTCACTGAGGAGATGGAATTAATATGAGCGAAGTATTAAAGGTAGAAAGATTCGGAAAGAGATTCCAGACAAGGGAAACAGCATGTGCAGAGAAAGAAGCAAGTATGAGTTTGGCACCTGTGGATGGAAGACAGTAACACCATTTTCTAGAGTAGAAAGAAACTAGGACTGAATAACGGGGGGCATTAATTTCTAGTAAAGAGATTCCTTTTTTATTTTTTAAGATTTTATTTATTTATTTGACAGAGACAGCGAGAGCGGGGAAACAAGCAGGGAGAGTAGGAGAGGGAGGAGCAAGCTTCCTGCTGAGCAGTGAGCCCAATATGGGGCTCGATCCCAGGATCCTGGGATCATGACCTGAGCCAAAGGCAGACACTTAACGACTGAGCCACCCAGGCACCCCTCTAGTAAAGAGATTCATATCAGAAGGATTAGAGAATTGCATCATAGCTACTGAGTGCATCATACTTTGCTCTGTGGAAATAAGGATTGGGAAATGCTGGAGGTTCTCAAAAGGGAATTGAAAAACAAACATGACTTTTGGGGAGGCTGGATCTGATAGCTGTATATGGGTTGGATATACATTTATTGGTGCCATTTGGTCAGGGTTCTCTGCAAGAGTAAGGCAAAAGACAGTGTTTTTAGATAGAGTAGGTCTGATGTACTCCCAAAGACTCAGTGGTAGTAGAGTTTGGACCATGAAAAGGAAAACCTTGCCTTTGGGCCTTCCCTTGTAAATCACAAGTAGGTCGTGCTGGGGTCACTGGAAAGAGTTTTGTATTTAAATGGTGTTTTCTGTGGGTAAGTTTCCTATTAGGGCTTTTGTGAGATATTTTAGGTATTTAAACAAATATCCGTGTCATCTAGTTTAAATGGTAACCTGGTAATTTGGGAGAGGGACAAGTAATCTGTATCATTAAAAAAAACCTTTTGGTTTTATTTGTAGATTTACAAATACATGTGTAAAATTCTTTGTGGGTTCTTATACATATGTCTTTGTTATAAATTAAAAGATGTCCCTGCCCATAGCATGTCACCTGAGCCTGCATGGTGCTGGTACTTGAGCAAGCACCAAGTCATCATTTTGCACTAGGTCCATTAATTTTGAGCCCTTTGTAGACTGCACTGCCTATAAGAATTCAACTATATTCAACTCATTTTATCTACTTTTGCATTTGCCACCCCAGTTGATTAAAGTTTTCTTTTATATCATAAGGGAGCAAATACTGAACTCTGTAAATACTGCTCCAACTCTGGCCAACCATTTGTAAGCATTTTAAAACATGTAATCTTTCTCCATTATCACATGCCTGTCCTTACTCACTGCCCATCAACTTAGGAGGTATCATTCAGGGAAAACCAATTCCACAGAAAACTCAAGCTATGATAAAATAATGAATTTGGGCATATCACAATTTGATGACTCTGATAGAGAATGTTCTTTTATAAGAAGCTGTGAAGGAAGATTTTATCCTCTAAAATATACCAACAAAATCCACTTGTCCTCAGATACTGGCATTGGATGCCAACAGAGATAGACCATTAAAAGTTAAGGCCATAAACTGATATCCCAAAAACATTGGCTATATTGGCAACTGCAGGATAAACATCAGATAAACATCTTGGATGTCCAGATATACTAAAAGTTGTTGAGTGAGGTAGATAGAGGTTCTATCAGATGAGAAGCACATGCCAACTGTGTGTTGGCACACACATATATATAGACACACACGTATATACAGTTGACTCTTGGAACATGTTGGGGGGTTAGGGTCACTGATCCCCCATTGGAAATCTGTGTATAACTTTTAATTTCCCCAAATCTTTACTAATAGCCTACTGTTGACTGGAAGCTTTACCAATAATATAAAGAATCAATTAACACATATTTTGTAGGCTGTATGTGTTATATACTGTATTCTTAAAATTAAGTAAACTAGAGAAAAGTAAATGTAAAAAAATCATAAGGAAGAAAATACATTTACTGTGCTGTACTGTATTTGTCAAAAAAAAAATCTGCATGTAAATGGACCCATGCAATTCAAACCTGGGTTGTTCGTGTGTGTGTGTGTGTGTGTGTGTGTGTGTGTGTGATTTTTTTTTTTCACCTTTCTTTTCACAACATTCATGTTGCCTTTTGGTAACTTCTTTCCCCTTTGGGGCAGGATTTATCTTGGTAGCCCTTGTAGCAATCAGTGCCAAGTCAGGAAAACAGAAACCTTACCAGATACTATAACAGAAATAAATTGTTACAAGGAAATTAGTTACATGTTGAAAGGCTAGCTCTGAAATTCCACAGAGGTGGTACCTACAGGAAGCAGCTGCCACCTCCATGGTTGTGGGGAGGGGAAAATTTGGGGCTATGAGTCAAGAAGCCTGGAGGAGGGGCCCATGAAGCTGGGATCCAGATCTATGGAGAAAAGTGGTTATGTCCAGTTGGCAGTACTAAATCAGAACCTCAAGAAAGAACATTGCAGAATGGGGACCTAGACCTCTAAGTGGATGCTTTGCCATCATTTCTATTATCTCTGAGGGGAAACGATAGGCCTGGTTGGGGGAGACCCAAAGAAGAGGTGGAACTGGAACCAACTGCCACTATCAAGGCAAAGGGCCATTGTCAAAGAGACACCTGCAGGTACAGCAAACAGAACTGAAGAAGTGAGTCCCTTATTTTTCCTCTAGACTTCTGGCCTCTTAGTTCTTCCTGGCAGAGTCTGACATGGAAACTCCTAGCAAGGGAGAGGTATAGTTGCTGAATCCCAGGCTCTACATCACCAAGCAGGATATAGCAGGGTAGGTGTTGATCTGAGAGATAATGGGTTAATGACAGCACAGATCTTTTTACCAAGTTTTATAAAGTATTCCTTTTTTTTTTTAAGATTTTATTTATTCATTTTGAGAGAGAGAGAGAGAGAGCACAAGCAGAGAGAGGAAGAAGCAGACTCCCCGCTGCGCCGGGAGCCTGACGTGGGGCTTGATCCCAGGACCCTGAGATTACAACCTGAGCCGAAGGCAGAGGCTTAACCATCTGAGCCACACAGGCGCCCCCTCTTATAAAGTATTCCTAATAGAAGTACTGTAGAGACTCTCTCACTGTGCATAGACACATACATAAATATGTCTTAGAGCAGGGTGAGTGGTGAACATAAACTAAGTTGATGGGAAAAATTCAGGGGAAAAAAGCCTAATATCTCTCTTGCCCCATTATGGGTCAAGAATTTTATTAAGTCCTTCAGAGATATCATTTCATTTAATAATCCCCAATAGGGAATGGGATTATCTCCATGTTGCCAATGGGAAAAAAAAATCACTCTCAAAGGATTTAAGTAATTTTGTTCAGTGAGTAGAGGGTAAAATTCCAGCCAAGGTCTGTGTAACAACAAAGGAAATACTGAGCTTTCTTCATCTACCAAAATGTAGAATAAGGCAAAACCAAGGAGTCAAAAGCACAGATAACCAAGAAGTAGGGGCACAGAACAAGGCGGGGATGAGGGGGGACTTTGGTTCTAAGGGAATGCCCATCTGGTCATGGAGGGTGTAGTGGTTTCAGTTTCAGTACTTCAGGACTTCACTCTAACCTTGCTTTCTGGATGGGGTAGTCCTCTCAAGCGCTTGGGTTCTTCTCAGACTTGAAGTCAAGTTTCTCCTGACAAAAATGGGCACCATTAACCGGTGGTTCACCTCATTTTCATACCTTTCACCTCTTGCCTCCCACCCTGGGGCTTTGCTGTGTAGCTGAGACTCGAGGCACCAGGGCACATGGTCAGCCCCCATGCACATGTAACTCACAAGTGCAGGGGAATTAATACCCATTGAGCAAGGGACATAAAGGAATATTAGAACATGTGAATAAGTTTTTCTCCCTTCCTCTCTCTGGAGGAATTCTTTAGATTTATAGCTTCATGTGGCCTCCCTGAAGATACCCTGCAAGGCTGAGCAGACAGCTTGTCACAAATTCTGTCCAGCTTAGTAACAATACTTTAATATTTGCTCCCTTTACCCTACTTTTCCCTCATTCTTTCTGCTTTGGGATTGCACTCCCCAGTAAAATGGTAGCACAGTAAGCTGTTGCAAAGACTGTTTTGGGGGAAGGGAGGTGGATGGATTGTGGGGGGAGGGTGCCAGGTTAAGACAATGGGACACACAGTTTTCTTTGTGCCTGGAAGTAATCCCCAGTACTGATTATTTTAAGCATTTAGGTGGAAGCTATGATGTGGTTAAACAAGGTAAGGAGAGAAGTTCTGGGGGAGAAGTGAGGATAGATCTGTCATCTCTTCCTTTATGGAATGAAAGTTTGTCATCCTGCAGATCAGTTCCTGTGGGGATTATTCAAACTAAATGTCCTTAAATGAAGCCTGATGTATAGCAATTGTTCTTATAGAACTTTCCTATTGTCAATTCAAACTTCTGTTGGCGTTCATACAATCCCATATTCTCTGGGGCGCCTGGGTGGCTCAGTTGGTTAAGCGACTGCCTTCGGCTCAGGTCATGATCCTGGAGTCCCGGGATCGAGTCCCGCATCGGGCTCCCTGCTCGGTGGGGAGTCTGCTTCTCCCTCTGACCCTCTTCCCTCTCATGCTCTCTGTCTCTCATTCTCTCTGTCTCAAATAAATAAATAAAATCTTAAAAAAAAAAAATCCCATATTCTCTGAATAGCCGACTCCCAATGAGAATTTATAACTAAAGTCTTATCACCTCCTCTGAGAAGAGTTTGCTTGTTACTCTTCTTTCTGCTGAACTTTTGAGACTGTTAGGGTATCCACATCTATGTTTCAAAGATCTTTTGAAATTTATATTATTGCATAAATCATTCTGTTTCTATACAGTATGGAGAGATCTGAAAGCAGAGACTATGCCTCGGTCAGGGCTGAATTTCTAGAAGGTCACGGAAGCTTGGCACACAGTAGGTAGACACCTAATATTTGTTGATTCCATTGACTGGGGATTCATGAGGAACCCTGATCAAATCCCTAAGCATTTTAATTACCCTATTGAACAAATCCCAGGAGAAAATTGCTGAATCAAACTCACATTGTATGTGAGTGTAATATGCATTTGACCATATGATGAAATATGAGGGCAACACAGATTCCATGGTATTAAAATATTTGTATCTCTGCCAATATTCACAACTCCCTATCTCTTAATTATTTGGGCCAAGCCTTTGAAAGCCCTGATAAAATGCTAATTTGGAAGTATCATACAAACATATTTGATCAGATCAGCCCCAGTTCTCTGCTACATAGACAAAGAAACCAGATTTGGACCTACTCAGCCTAATGCCAAAAAGTAATGGCCTGTCCACCCTGCCATACTACTTTATTCAAATAACAAGTGCCTCAAAAGCAAAGTAGGGTATTTACTGGCCTCCAGCATCTAGGAAAAACAGAAAGAATAAAGGGTGAGGGAAAGACAGAAAGGAAAATAGATTTGATGTACTGGAAACAAAACCACTGAGTCCAAAACACTTCTGTCTTAAGAGTACAAGAAAAAGGAGCCCATGACAAGTAATTTGGTGGGGTGGAATATCAAGGCAGGAATCCATCTGATTCATGAAGTTCTGCAAAGGAGATTGTCAGTGGCTAAGGGGAGAAAGGACAATAATGAATGCCTCAGAATTGAGGGCCACAGAGAGGGCATTGGAAAGATTTTACATGCACCTCTTAACTATGACCAGGAGGTTGGCTTAGGCAACCTGTCTTAGAGTAAGAACTATAGTTACAAGATGAGCAGTCATTTAACTCCCTGATGAATGACTTCAGGTCCCATAGTATTTCTTCTGGCGGAATTATACAGTACTTAAGAGTGGGTGGTCTGCATATATACAGAAAAAAAAAATCCTTATTTTCACATTGTGAACATTTACTAACTATGTGATCATCTCAGCCTAGTTCTTTAACTTCCATCTGCCTCAGTTGTTGTAAAGTAAATAGCATTTCCTTCAGAGGGTTATTGTGAACATGAGGGAAATAATGCATGTGAAGCACGTCCCAGTAGAAATGGCAAGTGTGCAATAAATGCTTGTTTTTTGTCACGTTGTTTTACCACTAGGGTCCAGTTCTTGCAGGAAATCTTCTACCTTTATATTTTGACTAACAAAGGATGCATTTTAAAAAATATTCAAAGATTCCTAATCCTCAGGAATATGGGCATCTGATCCCTGGGACCTAGAAAATAATCACGAATTTTCCCAAAGCTGATAAAAATCCACCATATTCTAAATGACCTTATCAAGTATTGTCTTAGTCTGGGGAGGCAGGGGAGTGACTTGAAGGTGAAATACCCCGTTAGCAATCCCCCAGGTGAATGGAAAATTTAAAATAATATTCTAATGATTCATTGTACATTACTACGCCCCATTAGGTGCCTACATTACATCTTAGGGCACAATCAATATCTGTCATCTTGCTTATGGCTTTGGTGCTAGAGTGGTTCAATTTCATTTTGCAACTCTCATGCCCATGAAGCTGTAGCTCAGGTGTCATATGATAAAATATTACTCAGAAGTACATATTCACTCCTAAAGCATAGTGGGAAATAATTGATGAAGAAGATGTCTTTCCATCTGGTCAAACACCATTAAAGTGAGGATACGATTGATATGAGAAAAAAGTAAGACCAACATTCTATGAAACTTTTTGGTGAATCCATTTGAAAGCGTGTGTGTGTGTGTATGTGTGTGTATTCTGTATTAAAGAGAGTTCTTTGAAAAACATTTTTTGAGCATTTAAGCTAGATTGCTATTTATGAAATTTTAATATAGATAAGACTTAGTTCATGAATATATCTATCATATAAAGAGAGGTACCAGTATGTAGACATGCTGTCTTCTGTTAAAAAAACATTAAAGAAAAAAACTATTCAGTTATAGACTATGGCAAAACCAAAGGGAGACACTCCAAAGTAGCCATGAGTAGGTGATAATAAACCCACTGTCATCATTCTAAACAAAACTAGTGAATTAGCCAAATAACCTGTATTTTGAGTTTTTTTTTTTCTTTTTCAGAATTGGAATGCCAAATGATGGCCCCCTCTTTTTTTTTTTTTTCATGTGGGTGCTCTTGTGGAGGAGTCCAGGAAAATACTACAATTAAAATATCTTCCCAACACAGTCCATCAAGTAGAAAGTCATTCAGGTTAATAGCAGCCTGTATTAGAATTTAAATATAACTGGGAGGGTTCAACCCATCATCTGATGTCTCATACTTTAGTGTGAATTCTTGAAAATGTTAAATGTATCATTTCTTTCCAAGTTGAAATCAGATAGAAATGTGAATTCTGCTTAAGAGAGAGGTAATGGAACACTATAATGATTTCGGAACACTATGGGGTAGGACGGGCTAGGACCTTGGCCACAGTGTGGAGCTGCAGAAAGACAAAAGTCAATGTGAAAGTGTGTGTGTGTGTCAGTGCATGTGTGCATGAAGTATAAAAAGACCAAAGAGAGCTCTAGAAATAGAGATGTAAGAGCCTCAAAAATGAATTTAACTGGCACTGCTCTTCTGTTTAAGATGCTGTTGGCTGCAGGCACCATTTGCCATGACTGGAAAAACACCAATAACATGCTGCCTCACACACACATGCTCTAAGTGCTCCTAGACCTGTCCAACTTTATAAAAGGAGGGATATATGCAATTCAGTACATCTGGTGACATTTCCTTTGGGATAAAAAAAAAATACTTCTACAGTGGCTTTCTTTGACATAGGGAAGGGTTTGTGCTAAAAAAGACTATGAAAAATTAGCTTAATTTGATTAATATCTAACTGTATACCTTATAGTCAGGGTTTACTCTTGGAGAGATTTGATAAACTATAATTGTTTGGTTTCCTTAAAAAAGTTGAGAAATGTAAGCACCTTAGTACTGATATATTACACCTTGGGAGGGAGGTTTTGGGTTTTGGAATACAGAATTGAGACCCATGCTACAGAATATACACTGATGCTGGAGTAAATGCCCTGAGATTGAGAAAAAGAGCACATCTTGAAAGGGAGAGAAGGACCTGGAGGCCCAAATAATGTATTGTTTTAGCTCAGTGGTCGTAAGGAAGGAAGGGAGGTAGGTGTAGGATAAGGCAAATGAAACCATCACACAGAAATGTTCTGACTGGGACAGTCTCAGAATGCTACAGGTGATTGTAAACATTGTGGGGATCAGTGGGGCTGATCAGTGCCATTCCCTATTCTGTTATTTTCTTTTATGCTGGATATTGTCAGAATTTGCACCATGAAATATAAAACAATAGGAAGTTTCTTTTTCTTTACAA
This sequence comes from Neomonachus schauinslandi, assembly GCF_002201575.2. NCBI lineage: Eukaryota > Metazoa > Chordata > Mammalia > Carnivora > Phocidae > Neomonachus > Neomonachus schauinslandi. Next base: position 96,659,280 of record NC_058405.1, on the reverse strand, counting down.
TTATTCATCAGTTTCTATTTTTGTATAGCTTTGGGGGACTGTAGGCTGTCCCTCAGATATTTTAGAATGCCTTTAAGGGGGAAAAGAATGACAGGCAATGAGGAATTTACCTTGATTGTTGGAACAGTTATGTTTAACCAAGTGTAGTAAAGTGGGTCCCCTGTTTTCTCCATCATTCGTTACAGAATCAGGTGCTACTCCCTCCCCACTGTCAAAATAAGTAGAATCTTCCTCTAATTTAGGACTGCTGTGGGGTGCTGTTTATTGTCTGGATTTCTGACTTTCTCATCTCAGGCTTAAAGTTTAGAATTTTGTCAAAAGATACAGATTCTTCAATAGCCTTCTATTTATTCTTTTGCCACTTCCTATTTCCAACGCATGTGTTGCTATGAGACAAATTTTCTCTAAACACAACTTTGTTTTTTGAGTTCTTCCTTGTTGAAGAACCTAACCAATTTTCCCTTGCTCTTGTGTCTTGTGTGTATTTCTTTTCCCAGATTTCAAGCTCATCCTCAGTTTTGTTCCACTTGGTCTCACCTTAATTTCCTGCCCATTCTCTACGTGGAATGTATCCTCCCCACACACCAGTTAAGCTTTTTCTCTCACTGTCCTTCATGGTCTTCATGCCTTTCCCTGCGCTACTGCTTTTTCCTTAGAGCGCCCACCCTGCTGCCTTCTTTCTCCTTCATAAATCTTTTTGAGGTTTAAGTTCACCTTGATTCTCACTCAGACAATAATAAAAGAGTTAACACTCACTGAGACCCGACAGTGTGCCAGCCACTGTTCTAAGCACCTGTCATGAACGGCATTATTTAATTTCTGAATGGACCTTATAAGGTAGTTCTGCATCCACATTTTACAAACAAGGCAACTGAGGCACAGAGGAGTAACTTGCCTAGTAACAGAGTTACGAAGTCTCTCAGCTGGGATACACAACCAGGCTGCCCCGATGCCTGGTCTTGTTCTCTCCACTGCCACGCCCTCCTGCCACATTTCCCAGTCTCCCCAGACATCCCACTCACCCTGATTTTCCTCCATTATGAACTAACATGGTAGCTTTATTCGAAACCGTGCAGTGTATTATTTCATTGTGTAGGTTTGGTGCGTGTTAATTTTTTTTTTCTGGACAGTCTTCTAGCAGGATATCTTAAAATGAATTCTATACCTATTCTACTTTCTTTTCAAAATAGCATACAATATCAGCTCATGGCCGGAACTCATTAAATACTCATTTGTTTTTGATAGATAATGCAAAGGTAGTGCTCCTCCCCTCCGGTTATGCAATAATTGTCTTGATTTTGTAATTCACTCTGGCAGGATTGACTAAGTATCTTCAAGTTTAAGTGACACACTCTTAAGTGTTTTAAATTTCATGTATGTGATCTACAAAGTAGGGTCAAGTGATAGTTAACTGGCATTCTGCACTGGCTTCCGAGCTGGGCTCCAGAAGATCTGAATTATTTGCTTTTATTCCAACAGTTTGGGGACCCAACTTTTTTTAAACATTCTTAACATCACATCACACAAACCAGAAAACCTCACCATTTGTGATATTACAGTCTATGTTATAGGAGACACTATTTAGCTACCTTGGATTCTCCTTTGTGGGTACCAGAAAGTACATGCTTCTAAAAACATGGATATTGGCTTTAAAAAACTCATTTTCACTGTGCTTTAGCTGAATTACCTTTCTTTTAACCAATATGATCATGATTCGAAAATATCTCGTTTTAATGTTGGATTCGATCTTAATAGATGGGCTTTGGGAACAGAGTCTTGGGAATCAGGCAGACCTGAATTTGAATCCCATCCCTGCCACTGCCTCGCTAGGCAATCTTAGCAAAAAACTTAGTTTATATAAACAACCGCTTCTTAATATCTAAAATAGGGATAAGAACACCTACTCTGCAGGAGTAAGTTACTCCTTTGTGCTGGCAGGGTTGCTGTGAGAATTAATTTCAGTAATACATACAAAGGAATTACTTAGCATACTTTTTGCCATATGGCAATTGCTTAATAATAAGTTTTTATTGGGAGCAATAATATATTTCTTAAAGGTAATATTTGATATATCCTTACTCCCCTGAAAAGATGGCATGTAGAATTTGCAGCTGACTTCTCTCCCTTCCTTCCTCCCTCCCTCCCTCCCTCCCTCGCTCCTTTCTTTTTTCCCATCCTCACTCCCTTCTTTTCTTTTTTCTCATCCTTTTCTTCTTTGTCTTAGCTTTGAAAAGAGCTTTATGGAGGTATAATTGACATACAATAAAACTCATCCATTTTAATGTACACTTTGATGGATTCTGGTGATTGTGTGTTGGGTAAGCACCAGCGCAATGAAGATGTGACAGAGTTCCATCACCCTTAAATGATGCTTCATGTCCATTTGCCATCAAAACACACCCCACCCCTATTCCCATCCCCAGGCAACCACTGATTTGTTTTCCGCTGCTATGGTTTTGCCATTTCTAAAATTCCCTATATGTGGAACCATACCACGTGTCATCTTTTGCGTTTTTAAGATTTACTCATGTAGTTACATGTAATATTTTATTTTTATTGCTGAGCAGTGTTTCATAGTATGAATACATCACAGTTTGTCTATCCATTCACCAGCTGATAGGCATTAAGTTTGTTTCAGCTTTTAGCTTTATGAATAATGTTGCAATAAATACTTGAATACAAGGCTTTGTGTGAACTCTTTCTCATAGGGCTTTTTCTGTCCAGGAAAAGGATACCAGATCTTAATGGAAAGCATAGGGACACCTGGGTGGCTCAGTAGGTTAAGCGTCTGCCTTCGGCTTGGGTCATAATCTCAGGGTTCTGGGATCAGCCCCATGTTGGGCTCCCTGCTCAGCGGGGGAGGAGGGGCTGCTTCTCCCTCTTCCTCTGCTGTTCTCCTTACTTGTGCGCTCTCTCTCTTTCTCTCTCTCTACGCCTCTCAAATAAATAAATAAAACTTAAAAAAAAAAAAGCATAGCACACCGTGCCAGAATCACAACAGCTTTGTTCTGCTCTCTCTGCCTCCAGTGCTGCGATGATGATGATAATAATAAAATAATAGTAACAACAACAACAATGACGTAAGATGCCCTTTTATTTGTCTGGCCTGCCTATATCCCCTTCTCAGAGAAGCTGCTCTCAGAGCCTCCACTGAGCCAGTTACCCTGCCCTCAATCCCAGTCAGTATTCACTGAACTGGGGTAGACACCTGGCTCAAGCTTGCCAAATGGGTTTTTTTCCCCCGAGGATGTCGTGTTCAGAAAGAGGGGCTTTGTTTAATTGACTACGTGTGCTTGAACTAGAGGTAAGGTGGACTTGGCTGGGAAAGCCAGTTTCCTTTAGGTACTGAGAGAGCTGAGACCCCGTGTGTGTGTGTGTGTGTGTGTGCACGCACGTTCTCAGAGAAACAATGAAACACAGAAACAAGAAGCTAGATGACCTGATGGGAGGTATAAGCTACACTCATTCCTTCCCCTTCCCGTGTCCCAAGATGCCAAACAGTCCTTTCTGGATGTTTTGCCAGAGGCCCAGATAGTCCTCCAGTGAACTCTCTCTTTGGTCTAAACTAGGCTCAAAGGGCTTTTGTTTATGACAAACAGATCAACGGAATGATTCCCGACTGAGACAAATCATAATTGTTGTGAAGATTTCCTAAGTTCTAACTGTGAACCAAGTACTTTACCAATATTGCCTTTATTACTCTCTTAAATTTTTACCGTCGCAACAGCCCTGTGAAGGAAGCGTTTTCCTTTTTCACAAGTGAAGGAACTGAAATTCAGAGAAATTAAGTCATTTGTACAAGGTCACATGGTTGGAGAGTAGCAGACCTTAGAGCCCAAATTCTACCTTTTTTCTTCAAAGTCCCTGCTGGCAACAGAGCTCCCATGCAGGACCCTTGGTGGTGAATGGAGAAGGTGACTGAAAACTCCCTAGAGCTCCCCCAGTTTAGTGATTCCCTATTTACATTTCTTTTTTTTTTTTTTTCTTTTAAAGATTTTATTTGAGAGGAGAGAGAGCGCGCTTGTGCGCACTGCACGGGGCGGGGTGGGGGGGCGGTGGGTAGAAACAGACCGGCCGCTGAGCAGGGAGCCCATGGGGCCTGGATCCCAGGACCCATAAGATCATGACCTGAGCTGCAGGCAGACGCTTACCAGCCTGCGTCACCCAGGCGCCCCATTTACATTTCTGAGGAAGTAAATGGAGTAACAGGCCATGGGGTAGTTCCTGTCTGGGGACTCCACTTTCCCTATGAATCTAGATTATTTGCTGCTGATGAGGACAGCTGTGGTATGGGAAATCTGAAGAAAGCCCCTGCAAACGCTACAGCGTGCTGATTTAGGAATGCAGAGAAGTTATAAGCGTGCGTGAGTACATAAAGGCTGTATTTCACACGTGTAAAGTTGAGAGAAGTATAAATATCCCCCGACGGCATACTTGCTTGCTTGTTCTTTTGTTCATTTCATAGAGGGAACATATATGATTTTTAAAAGCCAAAACAACACTTTATCTCTGTTCCTTCTGATAAGGGACCAGGGCTGGGTAAGGACTTGGCAAAAGGCAGGAAACGAAGGACGTGCCATCAGCTGTGGCAAAGGAGGGAGTGGGCAAGGGGAAAGAGGTGGGGGCCTCAGGAGCTGTGAGGGAGCCCTCAGAAGTGAGCCATGGTTCTTCCCCTGGCAGGTGCACTTCCAGAGCAGATGCTGGACCAGTGAGAGCACGTGTTTCAGTCTTGCTGTTTGGATGTACATACAGACTTTGCCACAAGTTGCTGTGGCCTTTGACTAATCGCTGGTCTTCTCACAGCTGTGGTCTCCTCATATGAAAAGGAAGATTAACTTCATAGGCTTGCTGTAAAAAGTTAATGCAAATAAAGTACTAGGCCTACCGCCACATAGTCGGTGCTCAGTGAATAGGTTTCTTAGCACTGCTTCCTACTGTTTGACACTTTCATTAGTTTTTCCCTGAAGATTTTCTGTACCTTTAGGATTATTAGGATAATCAGAAAGGTCCACAGCAGAGAATACTATGTCATGGCCTATAGTGGAGTCACCGTTTTACTCTCACACTTAAAATTAGGTAAAAATAGGCCAGGGATTTCTTTGTAGTTATTAATTTAAATTTATCAAAGCATCTTCTTGGTTATAGGCATCAAAGGGCTTGGGTATAATGGTTTATAAAGCATTAGACACAAAGAGTGTTAAATCTTTCTACGGCTCAGAGGTGACAGGTTTAGTGAATGGTCCCTTCTGCAGACAATATAGAGGCAGTGTGAGTACGGACTAGTGATTTCATTTTATTTTGTACTGAAGGTAATAAATATACATATATTTATATGACATGGATATATTTATATATAATCGATATTTTTATAATGCATAGTGATTTGCAAAAAAAAAATATTAGTTAATTGCTTCCTATATTTAGCCTTGAATGTTCTGTGCAAAGAGACTGCATAAAATCTCTGACTCCAAGAAAGCAGTCTTATAAACTTGGACCTTGATGAAGACATACTCAGGGAACACAGCAAACCGTTCCATCGTTGGGCCCCAAAATGTTTTTATGCTAAAGACAAAAGATAACTGTCAGATCAGGCTTTCGACATTTCTCTGTTTATTCTTGCACTAAAATGAGCAATTTAAAAACTGTTGAAGGGAAATAACTGGCTATTTTTGAGCAGAGTCCTCTGGAAGTGTAGCAGGAATAAAAGCATATGTAAATGCATGAAGCTGATGTCAGGGAAGCCCAAATAAACCTTAAAGTTGGACATTACCCAGAACTTGAGTGCAGCCTGTGGAGTGCTTCAGGCTAATTAAACTTCATTATTGGTATGAATGTTGTATAATGATCGGTGGTAAGTGGAAACAGGCAGGAGTCACCTCCATCAGCTCAAAATGCACATTGGTTCCCAAACTTCACAACAATTCAAAGTTCTGCTGTGAGTGTGATCCACCAGGTGATCCTGAGCCAACCAGGGGGAGGCTAGGCATGATGCTTCCTCCCCCCGCACACAGTCTGGGAGCTTCTAATTGCTTCTTGCTCTGTATTGTTTCCAGAAGATAAGTTTTCCATACATCCTCTCCCTTGCTAGAAAACATTATATTCCATCATCTACTTTTACAAGTCAGTTAAAAGGATTCTGTAAAGATCTCCAGGCACCTGTGGAGATGATACTCAGAATTACTCGGGAGAGACTACGGTCTTAGAACATCTCAATGACATAGAGTTGTTTTTATTTGGGAAACAGGACAGAAATAAATAAACGTAGAGAGGCTGTTTTTGCTTTTTGTAAAGCTCCAGTTTTTTGTAAAACATAATCCAGTTGATTTTATTGTGAATAAGTGTACCTTGATGTTAGTTTAGTAACCTGGGACAGGGAAGTTTCTTTCTCTGTCAGGCCCACCCAATTTCCTTCTCCTTTCAGATTTTGAGTTCTGATTGTTTCTTTTCTTTTTTTTTTTTTTTAAGATTTTATTTATTTATTTGAGACAGAGAGAATGAGATACAGAGAGCATGAGAGGGAGGAGGGTCAGAGGGAGAAGCAGACTCCCTGCCGAGCAGGGAGCCCGATGCGGGACTCGATCCCGGGACTCCAGGATCATGACCTGAGCCGAAGGCAGTCGCTTAACCAACTGAGCCACCCAGGCGCCCGAGTTCTGATTGTTTCTAAGCTATCCCCTGACCCCATCATCTCAACACCCCTTAGGACTTAGTGATTGCACGAGTGTCGGTGTGCTCACTGACTTGCTCACACGGAACCTGCACCTTAGGCTTTTTTTTTTTTTTTAAGATTTTATTTATTTATTTGAGAGAGAGAGAATGAGAGACAGAGAGCACGAGAGGGAAGAGGGCAGAGGGAGAAGCAGACCCCCTGCTGAGCAGGGAGCCCGATGCGGGACTCGATCCTGGGACTCCAGGATCATGACCTGAGCCGAAGGCAGTCACTTAACCAACTGAGCCACCCAGGCGCCCCGCACCTTAGGCTTTTATTCGTCCTTTGCAGAGCCAAGTGTATGTCAGACAAACCTGACGAGATGCACAAACTCTGTGGCCTCAGTTTTCTCATCTATAAAATTAGGAGAATCGCTATAAGGAGTCACTGTGCTGCCGTGTATGAAAGTGCTGAACACGGTCCCTGGAGAGCCACAGGTACAGATAAAAGTCCTTTTTACCCTCCCGATCAACACAATGCTATGCACATGAGCAAGTATATTATTTTCCCTTTACATATCATAAGTTAGCCAGAGTTTTCTCCTTAACATGTGACTCTGAGACTATTCATTTACCACCAGCAAAGCATGAGCGTTTTTTAGAGCTGAGTTATGAGTTCCTTCAGATACATGCAAACTTTCCAGGTACCCGCCAGCAGCAGACCTGTGCAGGCATTTCCTCAACTTGGAAACCCTCTGCTCGGTGGCACTTCCTCTCCTCTGACCAGTATCTAACATCATTGTGGAGAAAGGTTAGAGATAGGTATTATGTAAAAGGCAGATCATCCATTACACATCTGCCTGTTCAAGGAGCTATATTTCACTGCCTGTAATGCCTGATAGAGTAAAGAAAGAAAATCAGGAGGAGGAGGAAAGCAATATTCTTTTAACCTGATTAGGTGTAACTCTCAGATTTTGGTCCTTTTAGTCATGAGAGAGGAATTTCAGACACCAGGACACAAAAACCTGCTACACAGCCTTGTTAATTCTCAAATAGAGTGTCTTAATAAGAGTTCAGCATTTCCTGCATTGCTTTCAGGCATTTGCCTGAATATGGAAAACTTTAGTTTTCTGCATGGTCCTGAGGCTCACATTGATGTTGCCCTCTTTAATGGGAAGTAGACAGGAGGGTGTGGCCACAGCTGTCAGCCAAGCACCGTTAGGGAATTTCAAAGCTATCAGCTACAGCCAGTGATGGAGGTGTTCTCACTCCTCTAGGTTGAGGAAACAGAGAATAGATATGATTATGACAGGTATTGGAGCCTCTTTAGGTCTTAATCCCCTTTCAGTTGCTCAAGGGAGAACAAAGCCTTAAATAAAAGGATCCGCCCTTCCCTAAGGAAGTTAGGCATACTTCCATTCCACAGGGAAAAGCTTCAGAGCTTTTAAGAAGCAATTAGCAAACCCTGGCAAAGACTTGGGGTTTGCATGGTACTTGTCCCTCAGGTCAAAAATGTAGATATCTCCTATGAAAAAAAAAGCAGTGACTGTCTTAGAAAAAATAGCTGCATTTGTATTCTCTATCTCCATTGTTAAGGAACAAGAATTCCTGTCCCTTTCAAGGTCCTTCTAGCCAGACTAAGAATCAAATTGACAAGAGACAGACTAACTAGACAAAAATCAAATTTAGTTTTGTATATATGGGGAATACACACAGACCTAGAAATTCCGAAGACAAGCAAAATGAAGTATATATGTGATTCTGAACTAAGAGAAAAGGATAGGAACCTGGGACTTCAAAGGTAAGGATTGTACAAGTTTGGTAAAGAAATGTTTGTTGGGCCACTCAGTAACAAGGGGACCTAGAGGACTTTGATCAAACAGGCCTTGCTGGGTCCCCCCTGCATGCCATACCTAGTTCATAGTATAATGTAGTTCTCTATGGTGATAGCTCCCTTCTTGGACCAGTTCCTCTATCTACATTCTTTTCAGGCAGTTGTGGGGGAGGTAAAGTGCTTTTCCTTAATTTGCTGAGTTTTGATTGCTTTTTAACTCAAAATAATCTTCATGCCAAAGTGGCGCATCTTGGGACTGCCTACCCTTTGTCCCTATAGAAGGTACAAATGTTCCATAGTGAAGGCAAGAGAAAAGCAAGTCCAGGTTCTCATCAGAGTATGTGCCCTAATTTCCTGTAACATGAAAAGGAATTACCAAGTATCACAGCCTTATTCCCCGACAATACTCAAGAACATTCACTCATTGCTGGTAGTAAGGAAAAGCAAAGTGTGCATAAGCAGTATTACACAGCATGCTACAGTATAATTCAGCAGATATCTGATTAACCAGACTCTAGATGCAAGCCTTTTGAATAATCAGATCTTCTTTTTCTTCATGCTCCTTAAAGAGAAAGAGGCAAAGAGATCAGAAACATGCATGACGTGAGGATTTAGGCCTAAGACAATTTCTAATTTCATCCTAGGGTCAGCTTTACTTTCCAACATTTTATATCCACGGACTTTGGTGATGAGAGTGAATGTTGAGAATGATAACCTCTGTATCCTCCCAGAGCCTACTTTGTCATAAGATGAGAGGATGTTAGTGCTGGAAGGAGCCCGTGAGGTCCTGAGGCCCAGGCTTCTAGTCTGCCGGAGAATCCCTTTCCAGCACCTCTGCAGTGGGCATCCAGCTTCTGGGAGGCGTTCCAACAAGAACAGCAAGAGAACCGGGGTATTTTAGAAAGGTAGGCAGCTTATTGAAGATACATCATCTACAAAAAGAGCTTTGGTAGAATGAATTCTGATACTATTTTTCCTGAAAAATGCTGATTCAGAGGCAAATAAAGGAGTCTCTTTCCACAGATGGATAGAAAATAGTACAGCATGTACCTTGGAAAGTCTAAATTCAAATATTGTGTCTACAAAAGTTTGTTTAGTTACCATTTGGAGGCAGAGATTGTCCCCAACCCAATCTCATTGAAAGAGAAAGTCCAAAATAATGTAAGAAATAGTTTGCTCTTTCTTTTTTTTTTAGTTATTGAACCTTAATCCATAACCCCACACCTAACATTATCCTCTTTTTAGCATTAAATATTGAATATCACCAGGATATTTAGTTTCCTTAAGGACATCTCTCAATGCAGGTGCTGTGGATGAGGCATGAATTCTAGCCACTCTTCTCTGCATGCTGAGGGTCACTTAGCTCCAAGTGAAAGTTCATGTGTCCCCACAAGTCCCTGTTCACAGTTATGTAACTGGTGATCCTGTTGCATGCATTTAAACCACCCAGAGGGCTTGATAAACATGCTGCTGGCCCCTCCTGAGTCTCTGAATTGGTAGATTTGAGGCAAAGCCCAATAATTCACATTTTTAACATGGCCCCAGGTGGTGCTGATATTGCTGGTCCAGTAACAATACTTTGAGAACAACTATCCCCCCCCCCCTTTTCCCCCAAAAAAGTTGTGCCTATATAATTCTACTCTGGGGGTACCTGGGTGGCTCAGTCAGTTAAGTGTGGGACTCTTGATTTCGGCTCAGGTCATGATCTCAGGGTTATGGGATCGAGCCCCCAGTCAGTCTCTGCACTGTGTAGCCTGCTTAAGATTCTCTCTCTCCCTTTCCCTCTGCCCCTGTACCCCCTCTCTTTCTCTCTCTCAAAAAAAAAAAATAATAATAAAATAAAAATTTAATTAATTAATTCTACTCTGGTTAAAGATGGTGGGGGTGAAGTAGGACATTGCTCTGTACCATGCTGCTGGATACACCACGCAGAGGCATGCTATGCACACAGGAAGAAATACTGGAGATGGAGTTCAGAGGTTGAAATTTAATCTCCAAATCTCAAACCAATCAGATTCACTAAGGCAATTTTTTTTTTTTCTTCAAAGTCCATTTTTCCAGCCAGCCCGCCATGATAAAGTGCTACTGTTTCCTGTTTTAGCTACTTCTGCAGCTCTCTCAACCTGGAAAAGATGAGCAAAGATGATCATTTGGTTCTCAGCACTAACTCTTTAGCCTTTGGAAAGCAATCAAAAGTAGATTGGAAAGATAAGGGGGAAATATGTACACCAGGAGAAACACCTTGTATCAGATTGGCTCTATACCTCAGTTCCCATAGAAACAGGATAGTAAGTTAGTGATTTGCTTTTACTTAATGTATTGAGGAGAAAATGCCTTTCTTTCATTATTCAGATGTTTTGCTTGCACTTTACCAAATTATGAGAAAGAAGTACCAATGTTGGCTCATAAATAGTTTAAGCTGGTTTACCACATAAAGCTCAGAAGAAAGTGTCTCATTTAAAATACAAATGAACTAAAATGGTTTTGTGATAGAGGACTTTTAAACATTTTCTTTTTGCTTTGTTTTCATGAACTACTGATGTTAGCACTGAGAGAAACAAAATCTTTGGGTAAAATCTCTTTTAGGAATTTTTGAAAGCCATGTGATTGATTTACATAGATACTGTCAATGGGTACAAAAAGGCTTCCCCTTATTATGCTGTATTCACAGCAACTTTGGTGAATAAAAGTCAATACAATCAGTTCTCCATCAGCTTCTCAAAAGGTGGCTCTTCTCTGAACTAATTTAAGGCATTCTGTATCCTTGTTGTTGATTTAAAGAGATGTTTATTACATGGCAGTTCACTTTAGTTCCCATTGTGGATTTGATACCATAAGCAATAACCAAGTTCTTACGGTCGGGGAATATAACCTGTCTTTAAAAGGTCTATCCATTCCATGGATAAGTAAAGAGACTACCACTAGGGAATCAGCATCTGTCTTCACAGTATGATAATAAAGACTGCAAGAAAGCCTGTGAAACATTTAACTCATATTTTTACCACTAATTTGCATTAAAGTTTCTAAGGTCATTATGTGAATCCAAATACTGTCTTGAAATGAAAACACATTAAGCTATTTTTAACCTGGAAATTATTTGATCAGCTGCTTCAGGTATGTGAAATCTGACTACAGGGGTAGGGAACAGTTGATGTTTGATAGGAAAGCTTGGTACTACCCAACTTGGTGAGGTGAGTGCCCGGGCTACGGGGGGAAGGCTCCAGGAGGGTGAGTGCTCAGAAGCGGGAAGCCACAAAGGGAATGTGGAGGACTTCTGAGGTTAGCTTCATCCACTGGGCAATGCTTCTGGGGGCAGTTGTCAGCCTTTCATTTCTACACTCATTCCATTGTAGATCCCCTCTCTCTCTCTCATATGTATAATACATTATACATTATATATATATACATATATACATTATACATTATTTTTATATATATATTTATTTATTCAGGATTTTCAAACTTTGTTTTTATAATTTCAAAAATAATCAGGCCCAGTGTGAGTCATTCTGTTTTCATATTAATTCTCTGAGGATCAGTTAGTGGGCCACTTAGGATCTTTTCTCTCTCTGCTTATTTTCCTTCTTCTGTTTTAAAGTAGTCTAGTCAGGATGGTGAAGATGAAGGTTCTGAGTGAATGACTTTTCCGGAAGTGGTTTATATTTTAGATGAAATTTCTTTCTAGGATGCTTGCTCAGTTCCTGGCAGCATGGTGTAGTAGAAAGCCTTGCTTCTCCAAGGGAGCTCCTGGGGCAGTAACATTGACATCACCTGGGAGCATGTTAGAAATGCAGAATCTCAGGATGCTCTGGGACCCGTTGAATCATACCTGCATTTTAATAAGATTTCTAAGTGATTCCTGTGCTCATTAAAGTTTGAATATTATTGATAAATTGTATGGGCATCAAAGCCCGTTACCTAACTTCTTGTTTCAGCTTGGCCTCTGTCTAGCGAGGTGGCCCTCTACCACCAGTCAGTTCAGTTTTTCAAACTTTGTTTTGTGGAGCTCACTCAGCTCAGCTGTGATTACTCAGAGGCCCATGGTGAGGTCAGGACTCCCACCTGAGGCCTGAGCAACTCATTTTATTAGTTTAGCCCACTAGACTTTAACATGAGATGCCATTTAAACAAAAGGTTTGCCTATGAAGGAGATGTGGGGCTTATTGTCCCTGAGGAGTTCTAAAGTCATTTGCAGACCCACATTTTCTTGAATTATAATAGCACTCATTGATATTGAAAATCTCTTCCATGCACACATGTCAAGTACTGAGACTGACAGTTTAGTTGCCTCTAGGAGTTTCCATGAGTAGGAAAGAGAAACTCAGGTTGCCTATCACTGAATTTCCCATTGTTTTTCTAATCTTAGCCATATAACTGTCTGACTTTACCCCTTTTGACACTTCAGAAGAACTGTTTATGAGACCTCATAATAGCTATCTTTGCTTCAATCATTTTACCAGGATTGGTTATCTGGGCACACTCTGGCCCTTAGCCATCCATTGGCCAGTGCCAGTCACTTTGCATGCATTGATCCAAAAAGGGTTCAGAGGTCTGAGACACTCAGTGATATCCTATGTCTGCCAAAGCAAATTCCAGTCCTGTACACCCTGGCGAGCTGAAGAGGACCAAACTCCCCAGTTCATTTTTACTTGGCACTTTCTGCAACTGAGTCCCTGGGTCAGAAGCATAGTCATAGTGGCAGTCACATTCCCTGATCAGATCTGTCTGTATTCTGCAGAGAAAGAAGGCACCTTAACAGCCCAGTTCTAAATGTGGTTCCTTCTTCCCTCAAAACAGCAGTAAATGTACCACCAGATCCATAGTTCGGAGCCATCACCCACATTTTAGATTTCCCATCTGATAGCTACATCAGTCTATTACTTATTTATATGCTTATTGGCCTTACATGGCAAATTTTCTCCAAAGAACTCAGGCAATGGAAGGATTTGTTTTAGGAGCCTGTAAAATATATCCTTACTGGTTCACCTATGGGATTACATGAAGTCATTTTACATTCCTTTTCATGTATGGTGGTGGGACTAATATAAAAATACTCAAATCTTTAAATCTTCTCAAGAGTACATATACTCCCCTTTCAAAAGGTAACCATCAAGAAAAAAGAGAAATCTTCTGAAACAACTGACCAATGTTCTTTTCTTAGAAAAATCAATCTCATCAGTAGCTCATAAAAGTCAATTTCCCTGGTCAGGAACAAAGCAGGTAATCACCATTTAACAATATTTATGGGTGATAGAAATACAGACTAAATAAAATTGGCCTCTAAAACTATCATCAAATTCTTTAAAACATTTTTGTTTTTCTCCAGAGAATTTATGAAGTACTGGTAAGTGTATTTTCTTGTTCTTGTTTTTTTTTTTTTTTCAATTTCTATTTGGGCCAACTCACATCAAAGGCACTCCATAGATATTTAGTGAAAGAATAAGGGGTGAGTAAATGAACAAAGTAAAATACAGATGGCTACTAATTTGCACATAATACATTGCTAGAGACTGCTTCACAACAGAGATTGCTTAGAGGCAAAACACTTACTGCAGGAATGCCTCTGCTTCCGTTTATAGAAATTTTCAGAAATTGATAGCAGATAAAGTAAGAAAGACCAAATATGGATCTTCATTAGGTATTAAAAAATGAATGGGATGGTAAAAGAGTGGCAAGATGAAGCATGGGCGCTGTACAGAAAGTGGAGTTCTAGGAAGAGATAACTGGATAGATATAATACTTGCTTTCCTTTAGGAAAGTATCTGCTAATAAGAAGAAAAAGGGAAGAAACTCCATCTTCTCAGAGAAGCATGCTGACGCCAGTTCATTCTTTTCTCCACCTTGCAAGTTTTCTGAACCTTCTTATCAGAGTCCCTTGAAGAGATGAAAACTAACTGCAAATCAGTGAAGAGGATGTGATAAGAGGCTTGACCATGAACCATGCAGAGCCAAAGGGCAGTGCTGAAACCTTAGGAGACTCAGGCATCCTGACAAGACAGTGGGGCTGACTTAGCATAAAAATGTTCTGAGGCAATATACCCCCAGGTGGAAGCTTCTGGCTTCTTGGGACCACACTTTGTCCACACTGCTTCCCATTCATGGACACATCACTGGTTTGAATAGAACTTTCCTCAGTCGAAGAAGCACAATGAGCAGAAAGAAACTAACAAAAGATCTATAAAGGAGAGGAATCCCCAAAACAAAAGGCAAATCTGATAATCTATCAGAAAAAAACTGAAGAAGAAAAAGAAAGCATATTCTTCATACTTTAAGATAAAGCCAATGTCCGTTGTTAGAAAAGAGATATCATATAAAAGCTATACATCGCAGTGAGAGGAGAAACTGGTAGGTCTGAAGAGAAGATGGAATGGAAAGAATAAATCTAGCAAGAAATGTGACTGTTATGGAAAAATAAGTCAGACCGGTGAGAAACCAAGTGACACTTGGAGAAGTAGGAGAACTTGGGTTTATTTTTACACCGGCAGACCCAGATGAGCTCACGCTCGAAATTCTCGGCCCCGGTAGCAGGGTTACAGAGCTTTTATAGGGGAATGCAGGGGGTCAGGTTACAAGGGCTGTGTTGACTGCTGGTCATTGAGGGGGGTTGCTTTAGGCGGGAACAGGTTAGGGCGGCAGTTAGGGCAGTGCAGGAAGCTCGCAGCGGGAAGCCCGTCTAAAGAAGCAGAAACAGCTGGTTATCTCTTATTCAAGCTGCGCTTCTGGTTATCTCTTAGTATTGCTAGTAACTTTCCATCTTCTGGAGCCCGCTGGCTTGGGCCTGCTCTGGGTAATTTTCCTCTTCATTCCCCCCTTTCGATGCTTTTTTCTAATTTAGAATGAGCATCGATCATTACCATTGGGTTTTTGTTGGTCTAGACGTCTGTATTGAGTTACCAGCAGTTGCAGTTTAATTGATTCCATCTGAGAACTGGTGAAACGGTTGATAAGATTAATGATACATGGACTGAACAGGAGCGCCAATAGAATCATGAGGAGAGGGCTGGCTAAGGGAAGGAGCCATGTGGCCCAGCCCCAGACATTATACCAATTACCCTACCCCAAGAGTTTGCTAATTCTTGTCTCCTGCATGCAATTCGATCTTGTAGTTGTTGGACCATGTCCTGCCTGGTTTGTGAAGAAACAGCATTCCTCATTTAGGAAGAGGCAGAGTCCCCACTTTTCAGCAGTGAGCAGGTCTAAACCCCTTCAATTTTGCAGTACCACTGCTACTAAGGAGTCTATCTGATCTTGTATAGTCATAGACTTAGCCACCTGCTCCATATCTTCTGCGAGGTTTTCTGATAATTGCTTGTAGTAATAGAAGGATGAGGTGATTCCTCCTATCCCTGTGCTCACGGGTATTGTTAGGCCTAGTCCAAACAATAGTGGGATGACTTGGATGGCCCTCTTGGACCGTGTGTGTGCCAATAAGGGAATGGGAAGGGATTGATTACTGGGGACTATATCTACCTGGGGAGTAAGAAGCACCCATGTACATGTGCCTGCCCATTTAGCCGGCAAACATCAATATATGTATCTTCCACACATGAAAAGGGTGCCAGGCTCTGGAGTGCACCACAGTGTGACAGACATGCAC
Source organism: Neomonachus schauinslandi (assembly GCF_002201575.2). Lineage (NCBI taxonomy): Eukaryota > Metazoa > Chordata > Mammalia > Carnivora > Phocidae > Neomonachus > Neomonachus schauinslandi. The sequence goes on along the minus strand of NC_058405.1, from coordinate 96,643,201 downwards.
CCAGACATGCAAAGGGCAGTTGTGGGTTTGGAGACATTGGGTGGTGGATAGACTTCCTACTGAATGTGTTTCCCCAGGATTATGGACACAGTCGTGGGCCTGGTAAGACAATAATACATTGGCTGGTTTGGGGTCTATCTCTGTGGGCTTGGGAGGGTTGGCTATGGGCTTGTTAAGGAAACTCGGGGGACTTGCTGTAAGATGAAACAGCCCAGTCCGCAGGCAGAGCCAGCAATCTGCGGCCAACTGAGTGTTGGTTGTGTTGAGTAAGTGGTAGACCCCTTCTATCACATCACATACTTGAGGGTCTAAGGTGAGAGGTCCCTGATGGGGAGGGAGCCTCAGTAGAGGCTGGTAAGGTTCAGGTTCCCAGTGGGTCAGACCCTTTACCTCGGGACATCTTGAATTCCTATAGCTCCAATATAGTCTAGGCTTAATACTTCCAGTCATAAGTTCCTTTCCTTTACTGTGACAAATAGTGATCTCCCTCAGGTCATAGCATTGTCTCAGCATGCTAGGGTATATACTGAGGTGCAAAAACAGGGAGACCGTGGGGTTGGTGTTGCCTGTCCTGGGTTGGGAATGGCTGTAGCTAGAGTGAGAGAAGGAGTGAGAGTTCGGGCAGGAGCCTTCTGGACAGGAGTGTGGAGAGGCCGTGGAGGAGGTGGGGGATTCCCTGGGGGCTAGGGCCACATAGCATTTGGGGGATCGATCCATCGGACGCTGGACACATAGAATAGACCCTCGTGTTGACAGAGGGTTGGGTGGGCTCTAGCACGTGTATCGAGGATATTTGACTAAGAGGGTTGGCGATAATGCCGGCATGTACATGGTGGGTGGTTTGTGCCCCCTAGTATCCTTACAGCCTGTGGCTGGTGGGATTGACTGTCCTCAGTCATGTCGTCATCTAGGTAGCCCGAGCTTAGCCCTATAATTAACAGCCGCAGTGCTAGCATTAAAGGATTCGTTTTAAAGCTGGGGGCGGGGGGCTGTGTGTGGGCAGCTATAAGTTGTAAGAAGCATCGATTCCACAGAACAGACTCACTATACCTATATAGACTATGGCTAGAGTGATTTTTCTGTGTCCAGTTCCAGCTGCCTGGGGCTGACTCAGCTAAACCCACAGAGAACACTAGGGTTACAAGTACCACTATTATTACTCATATAGTGTGGCACCAAGACTTTAGTGTCCAAATGTCCCCCATTGAGTTCCTCAAGCTTCCACCATGCGTTGACCAGTTGGCCTCCAGATTTGCAACGGGAGCAAGGTTGTGAACTCCTCAAGCGGGGGATCCGTGGGGTTCCGTGAGGGCATCAAGTCAGGCCAGAGGCCCTCTTGGCAGCTGTGGGCTGTAAGAAAGTAAAGCCCCGGACTGGTACCCTGAAGGGCTCACCCTAGTATGAGGTCACCACGGAAACAGGATGGGGACTACTCAGACTCCGTAGTGTCAAGACCGTGGAGCCACAAACACAAACAGGCTGTTCATTCACTCACACATTCACACTGAAGTTATTACAGTTCCTGTCCCCTTCTGGGAGGTCCCTGACCTCTGGAGTTCCTTTTGGAGATTCCTGGGAGGTGATCAAGCTCCCCTTCTGCTCGGTGGAGCCGGACCTCACTATGAATTATCTTCCTGGGAGGCTTACCCGAGTTCAGACGAGCTGCCAGGTGAGTTGGTCCACTTCTCCTTGGAGTTTGGCCAAGACTGCCCAGAGGGTTGGAACTCCGGGGTGAAGGAAGACCCAAAATACCTTCGGGTGGTGTGCCGCCTCATTCGGTCCTGAGTCCCTCCCTGTTCCAGCCCTCAGGGGCCCAGAATGGTTGGAATCTCACTGGGCCCTCCAGAAACGTTACGGAGAAATAAATCAGACTGGTGAGAAACCAAGCGACACTTGGAGAAGTAGGAGAACTCTGGTTTATTTTACTCCTGCGGACCCAGACGAGGGCTTATATGGACTCACTAGAGCTAAGAGGTACTCACATCTCCCCCAGAAGAGCGGACAGGCGGGCATCTGATTGGTCTCTCCTTTGGGGAGAGACCCACCCTTCTTTGTCTTTGTGCCACCGAGGCAGGGAGGGAACACACAGGGTAGACAAGAGAGCCCCTGTTCATCATGGGTGGAAGCTCTTCAAGACCTATGGTCCTAGACTGTATGCTCAAAATTTTAAGATGGGATTCTCAGGAGACTATGAGATTAAAATGGCTCCTGGAAAATTACCCACATTATGTGAACTGGAATGGCCGAGCTTTGGGGTCGACTGGCCCTCTGAGGGTACCCTAGAGCTATCCACTCTCCAAGCCATTTACAGGGTTGTGGTCAGGACTCCTGGACACCCTGACCAATTCCCATATATTGATTCTTGGCTTCAGATAGCCCAAACTCTGCCCCCCATGGGTCCGATTCTGCACTAATAGGAAGGGCCAGAGTAGAATATCTATAACCCAAGTAAAAGAGCCCAAGGGCTGTAAGAAAGTAAAGTCTGTTTATCAGGGAGATTCAGAGACTGAGGACAATGCGTTCATGCCCCGGCCATATGCCCCAAGTGCACCACCATTGAGACTCGAAATTCTGGGCCCTGGGTAGCGGGGTTACAGGTTTTTATAGGGGAGTGCAGGGGGTCAGGTTCTAAGGTCTATTCTGACTGCTGGTAGGTGGGCTTAAATGGGGAGGCGTTGCTTTAGGCGGGAACAGGTTTAGGTGGGAACAGTTTAGGGCAGCGGTTAGGGCAGTGCAGGAAGCTCCTGGTGGGAAGCCTGTCTACAGAAGCAGAAACAGCTGGTTATCTCTTGCTCAAGCGGGGCTTCTGGTTATCTCTTAGTATTGCTAGTAGCTTTCCATCTTCTGGGACCTGCCAGCCTGGGCCTGCTCTAGGTAATTCTCTTCTTCATGACCGTGTTAAAAATATGAAGGATTAAATAAGACAGTGATGAAAACAGCATCCATGGCAAGGAAGAAAGCTTGATATAATCACAGAGAAAGAAATGGAAATCAAAAACAAAGAGACCAGGTCTTTGTCTGGGTGGCTCAGTTGGTTAAGTGACCAAATCTTGAATTCTGCTCTGGTCATGATCTCAAGGTCCTGGGATTGAGCCCCATGTTGTCAGCCTTCACACTCAGCACGGAGCCTGCGTGAGACTCTCTCCCTCTGCCACTCCCCCTGCTCATGCTTTTCTCTCTCTCAAATCTTAAAAATAAAAAACTCAGAGAGGAAAGTGATTATAGATAATTTTATAGATATGGAAGTGTTAGACAAAGGAGATATAAATTATAATAAATGATATTCCTGAAAAGAGAATAATATAACACAGAAAAAATTTTAATATTCGATAGAAGAACATTTCCTGAAATTAATTAATATCTGAATCTTAATGTTAAGAAAAGTCCTCTTGTGTTGCAGGAAAAGTTGATGTGAAACATATCCTGATGAATATAAACAAAGTGCCCTTGGGTATCCAGGCAGAAAAAGCAAGCTGGGCTAAAATGGCAGAATTCAATACCAGAACACAGAGGAGAAATTATAGGCAGTAATGACAGAAATTATTATCCAAGGTCTTTATACCCAGCCAAATTGTTAAATATAAAGGTTATAGACCAGTGAGTACTCATAGATTATAACGCCCAAGACCTTCCTTCAAGAAAACAATAATACTCGATGAAAGAACAGAACCATACAAGATAACTCTGGATTAGCTCACAGCATCAGTATTGAATCTATACATGGTGACTACAATTTTATATACATAAGGCTAAAAACATCTCTGGGAGTTACGATTATAGGAGCAAATATAAATATTGTAAGTATATTCCTACATTGGTATTATAATTTCAAATATTCAAATATTCAATTGGGAGAAGCAGTGATGTGGGAAGATACTCTAACAAGATGGTTCTATTTTGAGGAGCTTGGCATAGATTTTCTTTTTTTTTAAAGATTTTATTTATTTATTTGAGACAGAGAGAATGAGAGAGACAGAGAGCACATGAGAGGGGGGAGGGTCAGAGGGAGAAGCAGGCTCCCCGCCGAGCAGGGAGCCCGATGCGGGACTCGATCCCGGGACTCCAGGATCATGACCTGAGCCGAAGGCAGTCGCTTAACCAACTGAGCCACCCAGGCGCCCGGCATAGATTTTCTATATGGAAATACAATAAACATTCCTCAAATAAGATAGATGGCTATACAGGCAGATATAAAATAGAAATGGAAGAAAGGAAGAACCATGAAGAATTATTTTTAAGGATTCAGAGTTTGGGGAGAATTGGATCCTCTAACTGGTCTTTTGGTACTGTCTTAGGTTGGATTTTTTTAGAAAAAGAGCCTGAAACAGAATTTAGGTTGAGGTTACTGAGTGAGTAAAACATGAAGTTAAGCAAAGATGTGGTCCCAGCTTGAGTCCAGCTTTAGTTGATCCTCCACAAAGTTCTGGAGCATAAGTTGACCCCAGAGTTGGCCCCACCTTGAGGCAAGGGCCTGGTTTTTTGTACCTCTTGTGTTGGTCAGTCATTAACTACATGGAAGGAACAAAGCAGGGCCTAACTTCGGAGCTAGGTGGCTCTAGTTCCAGAGGCTCATTCTCTGGAAAAGACCATGACTGTGGGCCACTGGCAGCCAATATTCAAGCAGCTGGGGTTTGGGTACACCTGCTTGATAAAGGACATCTGGGCAGGGTCTCAAAAGTGTCACCTGTAGGGTGTTGATTGCTCTACTTCTATTAGCTTTCCCTGTTGCTGACCAGTCCCTTATCTTCACTGTGCTTTATATATACCAGCTTTGGTGTCAAGGAGATGCATTTCACCACGAGAAGGAAAGTAAAGGGCCTCTGTGGAGAGAAGGAGGGTGGAAAAAACTAGATTTTTTGGAAGAAAACATGCCAGTGAGCTTTGTGAAGATTGTCTTAGCAACAAGTTCTCATCCATGTTGCCAGGTGTGAAGTCACAACAGTCTCAGATGGTCAGCCTGTTCAGCTATCAAGGATTGCTTGACATCTGCCAGAGACTCTGCCCAGCTCATCCCATCCACCCCTCCCCCCACACACCCCACTGATCCAACTCACCTGAGATGCTACCTCTCCAATCACAGTCTGGAAACATTTTAGGCCCCCCAAAACAGATGAGAAACATGTGCACTTTGTGGATGATGTTGAAATAAAAAGACAACATTGTCTTCAATAAAGAGGAGACTGGAAAGAACAAATTTGAGATTGCCCTTTATCTGAGACTTACCAGTGTCTCTGTAACAGGTGATGATAAGGAACACTGTGAATCTGTAAGAGGACTAGAATGTGGCATTTTGCAAATTTATTTTACAGTGGGACCCATTATTTGCTTACCTTACCATGGGATTAACATTCTACAAAAATGTTCTTTAGCAAATGCTGGTGTTGTCAACAAGACCCAGTGGTTTTTCAAGACGTATAGGTGATGGCATTTTTTGCTTTAGCAAGATAATTTTTAAAGAAATGTGGAGGATAGATCAGAGAGAGAAGAAAATGTCAGAGAGGCCAGTTAGGGGCTAATTTGTCCTAAGTAAAAGTGTTAAAAGCCTGAACTAATCTTAATGATCATTAACGCAACTTCCCAACCAAGTGCAGGAACCCACGTTCCTTTTTTTTTTTAAGATTTTATTTATTTATTTGACAGAGACAGCAAGAGAGGGAACACAAGCTGGGGGAGTGGGAGAGGGAGAAGCAGGCTCCCGTGGAGCAGGGAGCCCGATGTGGGGCTAGATCCCAGGACTCTGGGATCATGACCTGAGCTGAAGGCAGACGCTTAACGACTGAGCCACCCAGGCGCCCCAGGAAACCACGTTCCTTACGGGAGAGCCACCGATGTTCTTTCTCCACAAACTGCTAATATAAACTGATGTATAAATCTGAACATTAGGCCACTCAACAATCAGGTTTATATGCCAAGTGCTGTTTTAGTACACAAAGGTCAGAAAGACGTGGTTCCAGCTCTCAAGGAGCTTAAAATCTAATGAGAAAAAAAAGACACAAACGATCAGATTTTATTGTAATAAATGCCAGCAAAGAAAAACTGGAGGGAATTTAGAGGAAGAAGCGAATGGCTGCCCTGGTGTTCTGAAAGAATTCATGGGCGCCTTATGAAATAATCCTTCCTACATTTGAGGGAGGCAGTCAGATCCATCCTGACTTCCTCTCTGCTGCCTATGCCCCCCACTCCTACCCGCCCTGCAATATACATCAGTTCTTCAACTTGTTCTTATAGTATATGATTTCTAAATTCCTTTAATCCCATTCCTTCCTTCTCTGGAGATTTTGTTGGTTTCTGACTTTTTTTTTCTTCTTCTAGAATTGATCATTGCCTTCCTGGTGATCTGACAAGGGCCAAGCATGCAGACAATGTACCTAGCACGTGTGGGGAAGGTTTCCTGGTATTGTTACTGGACCCCAAGGCCAGGTTCTTGAGTCTCAATGTCATAGAAATGAGCACTGAGCTCTAGAGAAAGAAAGCAGGTTGGGTTTATTAGAGATAGCTTATATACGAGGGAGCCACGAGAAAGAGGAATGTGCTCCTCAAAGGGGAAGCGTGTGGGGCTTATAAAGGCACTTTTCCAAAGAATGAGGAGCTGGGAGTGAGGAAGCATCCTTGAGTCCCATGATCATTATTTTGTGGTCAGTACTTTATAATGGACACAAGACAATCACAGGATGCCTTTGTCCCTGCTTGACATTCTTTCAGGGTTCTTGGAAAATAGAAATACTGTGCAAGCAGGTTCTAAATTGTTGCTTCAAATTTTGCCCAGACAACCATTACTCCCTGATGGCTGTTATCTCCCATTTGTTCTCTTTTCCAGAAGGAGGTATTTGTCTCAAGTGTATGAAAAGTTTTAACCCTTGCCTCAGACCACTGGCTCTACAGAAGTTAAGTCCCTGTTCCTTACCTTATACTGACTCAGTATTTTAGCACTATCTCATCTTCCCCCTTTTGAATTGTTCCTTATATGTTTATCTCACCCTCTAGGCCTCTAGGAGCTCCACTCTGTCTTTTTCCACACTGTACTAGAAAAAAAGAATCTGTTAAATTCATATACACAGATAGTAGTGCATTAATCCAAGCATGATCTAGCTGTAAAAGTGTATTTTGGAAAACAAATAATGCTTAACCCAAAGAAAAATTCCTTAAGGGAAGGATTTTAGGCATCTTAGTGAAAAATACATAGTTGGTAAAGGGACCTTTTTTTTTTATTATGAGTCACACTATACATTTGATTGCTGACTTCACATGAGGACAGCTCCTAGTAAAAATATTGAAGAAAAGCATGTTATGATTATATTACAATAAAAACTAATATTCATTGGATATTACATGAAAAGAATTGTGCTAAGAAATTCTACATATATTAAGATTATTCAATGCCCACAACAACCCTATGAGATATATGCTGTTATTTCTATTTTATAGATGAAGAAACTGAGGCATGGAGGTATTAAAGTTGTACAAGACCAGGTGAGAGACCTAGTTTCAGAATCAAGAAGCTTGGGTTCCAGCTTTGATTTTATCACTTACCATGTGATTTTTGAACCAGGCATGACATTACATTGAACTTTCATCTCTCATCTGTAAAATGAAGGACATTAACTAAACTTCTTCACAGGTCTGCCCTGGCTGTATGAGTTTCTGTTCATCTCCATGGAACTATTTATTTAGCAAATAGTCATATCTGAGAAAAAGGTAAAACCATGAGTCTTTCCATGACTCTTTACGTGTATATGTGTGTGCCTTTCCCATAAAACATTGCTCCGTATCTCCCTGCCAATATTCTCTTCGATTCCTAAACAGTAGCTGTTTTTTCAAATGTCTCCCTCTATTTTAAACATGAATAAGGTGTTGAAATGCATGAGAAATATGAATGTTATACAAGGAAATCGATAAGGTTAGGAATCTTCACACATTTAACTTAATCATGTCTGACACTGAAAACAAAGTCATATTTTATTGCCTGAGAGGAATGCTCTTTGGCAAACTGTGATAGTAATCTGATTGTGAACAATGCTTATTCATCATTTCTGGGGCAGTGGTTGGTGTGCCAGCCAAGGGGACAGCTGACCTAATATGGCTTAAGTTGCATTCCTCAACATCGTTATATTGTGTAAAACCACCAAAGCAGAAGGAGTTTATATTGGTCAGCCAGAAAATATACACTCCTTGCTTGTCTCTACTCCTCTTTTCATTGACCGTTGGGGGAAAGGTTACACAATGGTAGCCTAAAGGGTAAATTATCTGGGTACTTTTAAATGATCTTGTTGCCATATCACAATCTCTGTTTGGATTCCAGAAGTTGGGGAAAAGATTAAAAAAAAAAATCACAAAACATTAGGAATCTGCTACCACAAGCATAAATATAAGGCATAAGTATGGTAATTATCTAAGCTATACCATGGGAAACACCTATGTGGTTTTATGTTTCAGAAATGGGGGGTATTATTTTTAGCTCTATCAATGCCATTATCTTTCCTAAGATAGCTGGGAACTGTTCACTTTTATAACACTCCTCCTCTGATGTCATATCACTTGTCCACCTTTGAAAATGTTTACTCTGGGAAATGGTCCACAATTTATACTCCCCTATCCCTAGTTTGAGTTCAAGACCCCTTTTGAAGGCTTCTTTGGGACTCTGTGATCACCTTTAACAGAGCTCTTACCATGTGGAATGAGATATAGTTATGCTTATGAGATCACTCTTTAGACAAGAGTGTATTGATCGTCTATTTTATGATCAACTCTGTGTAAAGTTTGGGTCACTAAATTCTGGAAGCATTTCTTTTCAACTAGGTAATTTTTCAATAATGTCCCTTTTCCCTCAATAATAATAAAAATAAATAAAAATTTAAAAAAAATTAAAAGCTGAGTTTCCTAAATCCCAGAATTCTTGTGGTTCATAGCAAGTGAATAACCGATCATGTTCTAAAATCTGCCTTTTATCAAAATCCTAATACAAATGAAAATATTCCCCAATGTCCTGCATTGATACATTGGAAAGGTAGGTGGGAGAGACTATTGTCCAGTGTAATTTTTTCTTATTTTCTTAGTCATAGAAATTATGCGTTAATTCAGTCTCTGAATTATGAGCAAGAAGTTAGTGTATCAGGTCTTATGGTGCTGATATTAAGCCACACAGAGAAACAAGGACATTTGATTCTTGGGACAAGAGGAATTAGAAAGACACTAGCAGAAATTCTGGATATACACAGGGGGGTCTAGTCAGAGGACCAACATCAGAAACTAATCTCAAAAGTGAAGAGTAAAGACTTAGAAAGTGGAGTATTACATGCATTGTGGGATCATATCAGGTACTTCTTTGACAGTGAACCTGAGAAAGGAGGGGCACATCCAGCATCATCCGTCTCATCCCTCTTATCCCCATTTCAGGGCATGGGCAATGGAATGCCCACACCCTATACAGGCCACAAGCACCAGCACTACAGAGAAGTAGCTACAGAGGAGACATTGGCTAGGGGATCAGTGGTAAACTATGGTCTTAGGGAAATACAAGCCAGTGGATTCCATAGGCAATGGGAGAGGATTACTTTTTAATTTACTTTTTACATTTAATGTAAAAGCGCAGGTTCGGGGTGGGAGGGGGCAAGAAAAAAAAAGAGGAAGTTCTGAAGAGAGGAGAGAATTCAGGAAAATGCTAATTTTAGTCAGAAGTGCTTGAGACTCTATCCTCAGGCACAAAAAATTAGAATATCAACTTTCCCTCACTTTATAGGAGTGAGCATTACTGGCTTAGGGTCTAGCTACTCTACCTGGTTCTAGGTGAGGGATAGGGCTGCCTCATCCTAGCTAGATGCTCAAGTCAGACTCTAGGATGAGAATTAGGTTAGAGAATGCTTTCATATACCCATGTTCTCTCTCCCAGCACCTTTGTAACTGATGCCCTGGATTTGTGGCATGATCAGCCATGGTTAAGTGCTATACCTGTGGAACTCACTGTAGTTTGATGGTCCATATGGATTTGAGATGAGTGAATGGTTATTCAAATCTACACTTTATGGTCTCAATACACGTAAAATTCAGTATATTGAGAGCTGAATTCACCTCTTAACACCAGGTTGCCCTCCGCTTATTCCTCTAGGATTTGTTATCTTTGTGAAGAGTATCAATATCTATCTCATTGCACCAGACAGAATCTGAGAAGAAGTAGTTTCCCTCCTCCTTTATCCCCACAAGCAATTCATCATCAAAGCCTATTGGCTTTGTCTCCTAAATACCTTTCTAAATTATTCAATGTTCTCCATCTTGAACATGGACAACTGTAGAAAACTTACCATTTGGGCTTCTTATTCTCTGTTTGGGCCCCTCTCCTTAGATCCACTCTTGGCCCTTATCTGTCATGCCTTGATCATGACCCAGGCTTTCCAGTTGGGTCTGGCTAGGGAGGCACTGGCAAGAGAGAGGCCTTAGGAAGAGGAAAATTGGGGGTGCCTGGGTGGTTCAGTCGGTTGAGAGGCTGCCTCTTGATTTTGGCTCAAGTCATGATCTCAGGGTCCTGGGATTGAGCCCTGTGTTGGGCTCAGCACTCAGTGAGGAGGCTGCTTGAGGATTCTCTCTCCCTCTTCCCCTCCCCCACTCTCTCTCTCTCAAATACATAAATCTTAAAAAAAAAAAAAAAAGGAAAATCAGAATATTTATCTCCATCCCTGCGCTGTCTGCTGGGTCCACTTCTACTGTTCTGACCCTCAACTTCTGCCTGCCTGTCCTTTCAGGCTGAGGGATGCCAATGGCTAGCTATTCCTTTCTGTGTCTTGATTTTGCTTCTACCAGTGTAAATGATTCTTTTGCTATATTTTCTTCAGACAAACCTTGACAAGTAGGCCACCCTTTTCTCATAGAATACTGAATGATCCACTATTTCTGTCACTTTTGCCCACTTCAGACCTTTTCCACATCACAGGCATGTGATCTTTTAAGTGCAAATTTGACTAAGTCACTTTCTTGATTAAAACTTTTCAAAGGCTTATTTTTGCTCTTGAGATAGAGAAAAATAATGACTGTGGCCCACAGCCTGTCTGATTTGGCCCCTGCCTGGTCTCCGTTGTTACTTTCTCTCACTCACTGTGCTCCCACCATGTTGCTTTTCTTCATTTCCTTGAAATTGCTACTTGATCTGCTTTGAGCATTTTCCTGAATTCTCTCCTCTCTTCAGAACTTCCTCTTTTTTTTTCTTGCCCCCTCCCACCCCGAACCTGCGCTTTTACATTAAATGTTTCCCTCTCAGGGGACGCTGTTCTCGACACTTCGTTATGCTCTTGCCACAGGAATTTGATTCTCCAGTTAAAATAGGATGTGTTCAGGATATAGGACTTTATGTTTGCTTCAAAGCACTTAGTATGAGGTATAATTAGATAATATTATAGTTATATAATCTATAATATAATACGTAAGAACAATTGTATAATATTTGTGTAATTGTTTTACTGACATAAAATAAGTTGAAGTGTGTGGCAGAGTGCTCCATGTGTTGTTTCCTGCTATTTTATCTTTGCACTTTGCTCAGTTCATGGCACATGATTACCATCTGATAAATATTTGTCAGATAAATAATTAAAAAGAAAGTATCACTACCTACAGCCTGCTTTGATAACAGAAACAAAAGTAAAGCAAAGAACATTTGAATGAGGCAGCAATAACAGTGAAAGCAGCCTTCTGTGATGATTATTTAAACAGACTGTTGTGAATTAAGCTGAAAACTGCCTGGAGGAGTTTGGGACTAAACATAGCCCAGAGTCAGAGAAAAAGGGGCTCATTCAAAAACATGTAGCTGCTCAGGTCAATGGCAGGTCTTTAATTCCATTTTTCATGAGCGTCCACAATAAAACCTCAGAGCACAAGCCGATAACTCAATCACTCAAATCCCCTCCAGAGTTTCTTCCAAGTCACTCTGCTGACCTCAGATCATCACTTTTATATGATGATCATAGCAGAAGCATCTGTGGCAGTTCTCGCCCTTCTATAAGATTGCTAAAAAGAAATTAAGGGTGTAATTACAGTTTTAAGTCTTAAGTTTTGTAGACCCAACAAAACAAGAAAATATTCTTTTGGATCATCAAGTTTAGATATATAGTGAGGAAACCACTGATGGCCATGGAGAGCTACTGGAGAATCTATATTATTCATTTTTACATGTAAATATCTCTTCAGAATCACTTATTTCAATTGACATGATTTAATTATTTAATTGAAACCTCAGTATAGGGATTCTCTCCATTCAATGATTCTGGGAAACGGGACAAAGCCCATGTGGGAAGCAAGATATTAGAGAAGACTGCATTGGTGCCACAGACTGGAATGCCTTTTCCTCAAACGTACATCCAGTCATATGATATTTATTGAGTTCCTACTATATTCTAAGTACTGTACTTCTCATTGGTGAGGAAAAGAAAAAGGTATGAGTAAACTGTGATACTTGCATGGAAAAGACAACCATGCTCTACTTTCCTTCAAATTGGACTCAACTCACTTTTGGAAGCCTTCTCTAAAATATTCCTGTCTGCAGGAATCTCTGTGATGATTTCTAAAAGTGGCTGCTTAAGCACACATAACCTCTTTCTTGATTGTGGTGACCAGAGAGGTATTGAATACAATATGTAAAACAGAAACAAATAAAGGTTCATGGAGGATCAACTGGATCAAAAAGCAAAGAGCTTTGAAAAGCATATGGTGTGTATTTTTACTTTTACAGATGGTGATATATATTATATTGAAGAGTGTATAAGACATATACACAGTTTATAAAAAGGAAATCACTTATTCATCCATTACCCAGCTTAAGAATTAGAATAGGGCCAGTGTTTTAGAAGCCTCCAATGTGCCTCTCCTTGACCGCATCTCCCCGTTCCACACTCCAGAAGTACTCACCACCCTGACTTTTGGGTTAATTACTTCCTTGCTTTTATTTATGATATTATCACCAGTGTATGTATGTGGAAATAATATATAGATTGATTTTGAAATTTGGGTAGCTGTGTGAGGAAGGCACGATGTTACCACTATTACATGAAGGCTCCCAAGAGAAGATAAACAGAGTACAATCTGAATAATCATGTATCTTCACCTTTACTGGATGGTCATGAGTTTCCTTTGCAGGGCACATGGCAGAGTTAAGGTGCAGAGCATGCACTAGACATCCTGCAGGAACATGACCGGGAAGTGAGTGACTCTGTATGTTCTGCTTCAGAACTCATTATACCCCACTTACAGCTCTCAGGAGTAAGTCCAAGATAAACATTTCTATGAATCAAAATGAATGTTTTCAATTGATTCAGGAAACAGGGCAGGGTGAAGAATAGGAAATTCATCAGCACATTGTCAAGACAAAGACCAGCTATGCATAAGGGTCAAGCTTACCTGCATATTTTTGCTATGGTAAAAAGTATGTAGGCTTGCATTGGCGTCTTAGTAATCACAATCCTAAGTGTATCTGTCTCTTTGGGATGTATTTGTCTAAAGTCTACTGGTAGCCGTCTAAATCTGCTACACAGCTGTCCTACTGAGACAACTTTGATTCCCTAAAGGACCGCTCATTCTTTCTCCTGTGTTAGATGACCTATTTTCCACATTATCGTCTTGTTTTATTTTGTTTTTTGTTTTATTCTCTCTCTCTCTCTTTCTTTTTGTGATTTGGGGGAGAACTCCTACTCCAGTAACTTCTTGAAAAAAGGTGAGAGGGAAGTACCTTTTTTAAGCTTGCATGTTTGAAAATATCTTTATATAACATCATATTAATTGATACTTTGCCTTGGTATAGATTTCAGGTTAGATATAACTTGTTCAAAATGTTAAAGGCATTTTACCAAGACTGTTTGCTTCTAGGGTTGCTGTTGAGAATCCTGAAGCCATCTCAGTACTGTGTTCTTTGTGTAAATCTATTCTTTTCCCCCTCTTTTGAAGCTTATAGATGATTCTACTCTGCTGGGCACTCACTAGACCATTTAAATCTACAAATTCTTATCCATTTCCAGGAAATTTTCTTGAATTATTTTCTTGATGATTTTCTCCCTCTGTTTTCTATCATCTCCCTTTCTAGAACATTTGTTATTTGGGTGCAGCCAACTAAATTTCTACTTCTCTATTTTCCATCTCTTGTTTTGCTCTCCTTTCTAGTATATTCCCTTTTTATCATAACTTTTCTGTTGAGAGTTCCATCTTATTTCCATGTTTATGTTTTGAATTTCCAAAATCTTTAATATTATGATTTTTTTGGTATATTTCTCTGTGTTTGTTTCATTTTTGTATTATCTTATCTCTCTGAGACTATGAATAATTGTTTGCTTTTCTTTCTTTTTCTTCTTCTTTTGGCATGGTCTTTATTTCCTCCAGGTTGCTTTTATTCTGTCATGTTGGTCTCTGTATTTCATGTTTGAGTGTCTTCTCTAATTTAGAGGCTTTCCTTTAACTCTGATGTCTGGTCAGCTTAGTAGCCTGTTCATGAGTAAGAATGGGATACTAAAAAAGTTATGTGAAGTTGTGATTGCCTGGTAAGTTATCAACTTTGAGCTCCTCTGTAGGGAGCACTCAGTGTTTTTGGGACTTTCTTTTGCTAGTCATATTTCCCAGAAAACACCCTCCCACTCTTGCTCCTGTAGTGCTAGAAGTCTGACTGCTAGGGCCCTTGGGGAAAGAGCTGATTTGGGGTTTCATCAGTCAGCATTCTTGTGCATGGCCACTGATTTCCTTTGTTTGGTATTGACTCCCTCAATTGTATCTGGTATCCCGAAAGACTCTGTTTTACTCTTTTTTTTTCCCTAGGGAATAAGCCTCTAGAATTTTATGGTATAATAGAAATCTCCCAGTATCATGGGACTGAGGATAATGGCAAGTGGTGATGTACCTGATTCTCAAACAGCTTCACCCAAACCTCTTTTTTACTTTTAACCTCTTCCTGCCTGCCCCTGCCTCCCCTGCAGTTCCAAAATTGCTGGGGCTAGTAGTTTTTTTTTTTTTTTCTTAACCCCCTTGAGGATTCTGTGATATAACTTGTGTTGGTTCTAAGTTTTCCTCAATACTGACTTAGCTTTCGACTTTCTCAGTTCTGCTAAGTCGATTCTTGTGCATCTGGTTTTCAGCCTCCAAATTTTGTTGCTTTTATCTCCTTTCCTGTTGTCCCCATTTATGTGGGCTTAAGACTTTACAAACAAAAATAATTTTTTTAAAAGATTTTATGTATTTATTTGAGAGAGAGAATGAGAGACAGAGAGCATGAGAGGGAGGAGGGAGCAGGGAGCCCGATGCGGGACTTGATCCAGGGACTCCAGGATCATGACCTGAGCCGAAGGCGCCCCACAAACAAAAATAATTTACCATACATTTAGTAGTTTCATGAGGGAACAACATTAATGCATGTGTTTAATTTGCCGTATTAACTCATGACTCAGCTGGCACAATTTTAATGTTAAGCTTTCACTCAACAAATATTTCCTGTTCTCTATTAAGTGAAGGGTAACACCATCTTGCTTCCATAAATTCTAGAGGATTATTTTCTGTACTATTAAAGTACCCTTTCCTTACTGAGAATAGTTGAGCTTTCTAGTACTAAAACTACTAGGTAAAAATAATAATTAGGTAATTGGGGAGAGCAAGTCAACTCTCTTTGTCTTAATTTCTTTCATAGCTCAGTAGTTTCCCCCTCAGGTTAGCACCAGAATGTGATACAGAGTAAAATATTCTCTAAACTAATCAATTCTACTGCACCCCCAATCCATATACTGATTCTTCCTCCAACACTAACAGATTTACTAAGCTGGGGAGTTTTTTTTTTTTTTTTTTAAAGATTTTATTTATTTATTTGACAGAGAAAGACACAGCGAGAGAGGGAACACAAACGGGGAGTGGGAGAGGGAGAAGCAGACTCCCTGCTGAGCAGGGAGCCCGATGCGGGACTCGATCCAGGGACTCCAGGATCATGACCTGAGCCGAAGGCAGTCGCTTAACCAACTGAGCCACCCAGGCGCCCTAAGCTGGGGAGTTCTTAATCACTCCCTATGTCACCACTCCCCCATCCAATCATTCACTGGGTTTGGATGATATTTAGCTCTTGAATATCTTCTGCACTGATTTTGTCAAATGACAACACTAAAACAATTTTGCAGTGAGTTTGATGTCCTTTATTTAAGGGAAGACAATCCATGTGTTGAGGGAGTATAGCGCTTCATAAGCAGTGAAACACAGTTTCCCAGGGATTTTGGCAAGAGTGCGTGTTTTAGAGCATTAGAGAAAACAATGTGGAAACAGGGCATGCTTGGTTAGGAGGTCAGGGATCTCCTCATAAGGCTAGCAGATTCTATTATTTAGGGTAAGGTAAACTAGCTAAAGCTGAGTTGGAAGATTACGATTGGTGTATGTCAAGTTTCCTTGACAGTGAGGCATTTCCTATAAGTGTAGGCTGACTGAGATTCAGATTTGTGGTGGGGCCAGGCCACTGGGCCTGCTGCCATTTTCTGGGTCCCCATGTACAAATTAACTTTATCAGCTCCTTCTACATTTTTCCTGTGCACATCCCTCAAATCCATCCACTTCCTTTCTGCCAGACTTAATTTTCTGAAATAAAAACATGACTATTTCACTTTCCTTTCTGATACTTCCAAATGAATCCTTATTGCTTTACTAAAGTCCAAACTTAGTGCATGGAGGGAGTTCAAGAATGCCCCTCTTGAGCAAGTCTTTTGTCCTCCATTTTCACTGTGGCCTTCCTGGCATGTGGCACTTCAGTAAGACGGCAAGCATCCTTGCGTTTCCATGGCACACACCAACTTTGTGCTGCTATGCCTTTCTACATGCCTCTCCTCTGCTGAGAGCACACTCCTTGCCCCTTCTCTTCTGGACACATCCTTCAAGACCAGGTTGGGTGCCTCTGGGAATCCCTCACCAACCCTCCCAAAGCTGGGCTCCAACTTTTTTCTTCACCCATCCAGAGTATTCTGTCCCATACTATTGTTGCAACCTATATTCACATGAATTTCCTAAATTTCCATGCTGCATTAGAGCTGCCCTATTTTTGTATCCCACATGAACTGCATACTGACACCCAGTAGAATGTTCTCTGCTATGATAATATTGAAATCGAGGGCTGCAAACAGGTGAGTTTTTCCCCCCTTAGGGGGATATTTTACCCACTTCCAAATTATTTAAGCCATTTTGATTTAAAATTCACTCACTCTGCTGGGATTAAAGTAACTTTGGCCTATTACTAATTAACTAACCTCTTTGGTCCACAATTTTGTCATTGTGATAGTTATTTGTTTTAGATCTCTTGGTCTTTTTCTGCTATTCCCCAACCCCCTTTTCTGTTATCTGCTAGTTAAAGCTTATTCTCAGCAAGCTCTCACTAAGTCCATCCATGGTTTTAGCTAATAATTTCAAATATACTCCCTAAAGTAGTTGCATTACTGGACAGGACTCTGGATGCCTGAAAAGTCTTATAACCCCAAAGATTGAAACTTTCTAAGGAAGGGGGATTTTACAGTTCTAATTAGGTTATTGGACAAAGCCTATACCGAGTACTCTTCCCCTCTCACCACCTAATTGACCTTATAGCAATTAGATCTGTAACACCTATTATTATAGACCCATGTCTCCAGTTCCTTTTGCTTTCTGTTATTTCAACCAGTGGCCCTCTGGATAAGAGTTGGGTGAAAACAGTCAACTAGACTCCCTTGAGATCTGAGGAATTGATGTTTATTTTAGTAAGTTTGTTCAGAGAATGGCAAACATCTAGGGAGGTAAACTGATTACAGAGATAAAGTGGTTAGGATCTCTCAGTAGGACAGGAATTCAGGTGCACTCAGAAAGAAAGAAAACAAAACAAAGCAGTTGTTCCTGTCTGTGTAGGGAAAATCATCTCAGTGGAAATAGGTTGTTTACATTTTCAAGTCGGCAAACTCCCTTCACAGCTGCACCATGCATCAAACAGAGAAGGGAGAAGGGAAGCTCTTATTTATCTATTTACTTATTTTTTGGTCCCTGATGTGCACAAGAAAGGTCCCTTGAGATGAATCATCTTGGAGCAGGAAAGATCATAATAGCAATAATAACAACAATGCATCAAAGATTCTCAAATACATCTGTGGGGGCAGAGTATGCTTTTCAAAGGACATTCACTTCTATTCCACCTCATTTGATCATTATGACAACCTCAGGAAGTACAAAAGGTGGGTATTACTATTACTATTTTACACATGAGGATCCTGAGCCATGGAGGATGTAGAGTTATTTATCCAGAATCACAGAGCTAATTAGTGGTAACTTCGGAGCCAGAGACCAGGTTTTGGGAGAAATGCTGTCACATAAATGGATTATATGTGCTGTGTGCACACAGAAATGACCAGGACACGGAGAAAGCCCAAACCTCCCTTTCGTTTAGAACTCCAGGTCAGTGGCTCTGCAGATTTTCAGATTCATCTGGCATTTCTCAGAAGAAGACATACATGCAAACTGAGAAATTTCTTAGGAATAGTTTCCTGACTCTCAAGACCATCTTAGCCAGAAAACTTGGTATATTCTTTTACCAGGTTAGGTGCTGGGCTTGTATATTCTTAGAAATTTAGGACTTGTTTGGTGGCCCTGGGAGAATTCTGAATTGTTTCACTTTTTTCTTTATGCAAAGAAGAGCATAAAGAATTGTTAGTGGCCTAACTCCTTGGGCCACATGTCTATTGACCTGGTATCCAAAGAATTTGCTTGATGAAAGAAAAGGAAGGAAAAGTGTCCTCCAGACCTTCCAACTATCATGAACTCTCCTGCATTTGTTATCCCATCAGTTTAGAGTCCTGAGTTATCAGAGTTATGGGGGTCTCGTACAAACTCCTCATTCAACCAAGAGGGAATTGAGATTCAGATCGCTGGTTACCCGGAGTCTGGAGGGCTAGTTAATAACACAGGTGAGACTGAATCAAAAGAGCCAATGATAGTAGTAGTTCCTATCCACCATTTCCTTAGCATCTGCTATGCTCTTGCCACTGTGATCTGCACTTAACAGGGTCATTATTTTTGTCTTTCACACTTACAAAATTGAGGGCTATTATCCCCATGTATTAGGATAAGTTAGGCCAGCTTGACATGACAGAGTAATGCTAAAATCTCAGGATAATTAACACACCACAGATTTATTTCTTGCTCATGCCTCAATCTAGTGTGGGTTAGTGGGTAACAGATAGGGTCGGTAGGTAGTATTTTTTCTCACAGTCATTACAGAGCCAGACCAAGAGGGTCTCCAACTCCTGGTAGACATCCAACATGGAGCACAGACCTCCATATTTGCTGGGGCAAGAAGGGAGAACACACAGAAAACTCATACCCATCTCTATACTTGGACCTATAAGTGCTTCACATCAATTTTATTCAAGGGCTCTTGACCAGTTCATTCATGCATACCAATCAAAGGGCAAAAGCATTGGGAAATAACTGTCTCTCTTGTCCCTCATAAGAAAACAGATACCAATAAGCACAAGAGATGATTACTACCCTAACATCCTCAGTCTCCATAGACCAGTCAAAGTGATACATTTAAAACAGAAATTTTATTATCTCACAGCTCTGGTGGAAACTCTGTATTTCCTTCCCATCACCTTAAAATATAAACCCAACCTATTCCATAAGGTGTGTAAGACCTTGGATAATCTGGCCCTTTCCATTCTCGTGCCACTTTTCCCTAAACAATCATTTCATTTTATCACATTTGCTTTCTTTCAGTTCTTGGATATTTCAAGTGCTTTCTTTGCTCAGGGTCTTCCCCATGCTGTTTCCTCTCCTTGCTTTACCCTCTGCTTTCTCTCTGTTTGACTAATGCTTAGGCATCCTTCATGTTTCAGCTTCAGTGTCCTCTTTGATCAACTGCATGTTCCATGTACATAGAGGTCGTGGCTATTTTGTTCTCCATTGTATGTTCAGTGCATCCTACAGTGCCTGGCTCAAAGAAGATAATAAATATTTGTGGAATGATTACATGTAAGAATGTATGAGCAGAAGTCTCTCATATAGAATACTATCCTTAGTCTTCAAAACTACAGTAATGTAGCCATAGCAGAAGAATCATTTAGAATAATAACTTTGCATTTGAAGTTTTTAGTAATGTCATTATGATAATGATGCCCAGTTTCTGGTTAATAATTCCAAGTATTTAGAATTCACTACCTGTCTACTGAACACTGTCAATGTATACATTGATATATATATATATATATATAAAATGTGTATATATGTATATACACATTATATATATATATATTTTTGAATATTAAAGTACACAAGAGGGGTAGAAACCTAAGGTTTGAGTGACAGAGGGAATGTGGAACATATTTGTACAGCAAGATACCAACAATTCAGCTTTTTTCATAGAACTGATAGAGTGACAATATTTTTCAAATAAAAATTCAAATGTAGTCTGACAAAGGATTTTTCTGCCATTTACAAGTGTGGAGAACCATCTAATAAGAGTAGTTTTGACACCACTATATTGACATATCTGGGCCAATTTGATGATTTGGAAGGACAGTGATATGGAATATATGTAATTAGAACTGTTATGGAAAATCTGAGACGGATGGTTTTCATCTAGTCAGAACTCAACAGAAAAAAGTCATTGGGAGTTTGGTATGTCTATTTTTAAAAGGTTACTAAGGAATGATATATCAGTAGTATTAACAATTAAATTATATATACATATATTTATTTGATATCTGGAATGTTTTATGTAAAGTAGCAAATCCTTATTAAAAGCATTTTGGAAATTTCTTAAGTAGTAGTGGTCATGGTTTTAAAATTATTAAAGTCATTTCATGGAAATAAAGTAAAACTTAATACTGTGTTTCCTTAACAATAGAGCACTCAGATGGAGTCACACTAAATGTTCCCCTGTCTCCAGCAGCCATCTCCTTAATGACATTTGTCAGCACATATTACACACTAAAATTGTTTAGATATTTTGTTATTGCTGACTTTGATTTAATTATATTGGGGCTTAAATGAAAAGGAGTTATAAATTGAGAGGCTTTACAAACGCTTCGTTATATAACAGTTCTGTGGAAGGTCATCCAAACTTTTCCCTTATCTCTGAGTATGCCCCTACCCACTTCCCCATTTCAAAAACCAGACATGGAATAGTATTGTCCAATTTCTTTTAAGTCCTAGCTGCAGAGGCAACGATGGGCTGCACTCAAAAATACCCTCCTGGGACTTATAGATACCTTGTGTCCTCTACATCTTTGAGAGGTGAATACATCTTTTGAGAATATTTTCAATTAGAACTCAGACACTTCTTGATGGAGTTCTTCGCCCACTTGGGAAATCACTTCTCTGGTGGATGATGTGACTTCTGATAGAGGCCGAGTCATAGGTTTTCTCAACCACTTTATTATTATTTTTTTTAATGTACAGAAATCTAATTGGTTGCCTCTCCTAAAACTCAGGATTAGCCTAATACTCCCTGAATGTGCTCCAGAGGTCTGGATTTTGGGGGTTGAATTTTTCACATTGAGTTTAGTGGTTTGTGTGAGGGTGCAGGCAGGGTGGTCAGCACTGGGAGGTTGCCTTTGTCTGCCCAACCTCTCCTTTCTGTGCCACCTTCATCCCAGGGGTGGGGCTTTCACTCCAACTGCCAGACATTCCATGTCCTCCTGCTTTCACACCCACCGCCCTTTTCTTCTCAATATACAGATGGATCGTCAGATTTTATATTCCAGCCTTCCTAAGGCATTTGAGAACAGCAGAATGCTAAGCTTTAAAAATTCATCTTTGCCATTTATAATAAGAAATAAATGGAAACAATTTAACCACTAACATTTTGAGAATTAGGTAAATTATGACGACACGTGACGGTATGTTCCTTAGATATTAAAATCACATTTACAAAGTATTTTGATGTTTTTCCGTATAAAACTATTAAACATTTTAAACTTGTAGAATTTTAATGGCAAAATATGCTTATGTCTTATCTTGAGCAAATGCAGTAGTATGATGTACAGTATGATGAAAACTAAAACATCACAGAAAAAGGCTAAAAGTCAATAGTTGCCTTTGTGTCACAGGATTATGCTATATAATTATTGAAACATCTCTCTGTTATCTTTGCTGTGAGGAAAAGAAAATATTAGTGTACAAAGAAGAAAGGAATGAATTGCCAATGGGAGATTTTTAACAAGCAGTTTGTGCTTGTGTGTGATATCTCTGGATATCTTTATCAACTTCTACCTACATTGCTGTTTGATGGGAATAGTGTGCAAGTCTCCCAAACCATGCCTGGGGAGGGCTTTCCTTCACAAGGCTGCCTCTGGATGAGACACTTGGAGATTTCGACCTGGATTTATGTAAGTCTTACCTAATACATCCACATCTTTGGATTTCCGCTCCCCAGCATACTCTCTATTGCTGAGGTATGCAGTTTCTGGCCCTGTCGTCTCTTAGTATAGAGGAAAAACCTTTGGCATCGCATCAGCTTCAGTTGTGGTTGACTCCACAAACTGCTAACTGTGTGACCCTGGGCTCTCTACCTCGGTCAGTAAACCACAGCTTCCTCATCTGTAAAGTGTAATGAATGCTACCTTGTTCTAGTAGGATAAAAATGAGGAAAGCCATGTTAAAAAAAAAAAAAAAAACACCTTAGCATAAGTTCGAAGGGATAGTTAACTTTATTTCTCCTGACTTATTGTTGTTCCATGTTTTCAAGACTAAGCATCCCGATGGTGCGGATTTTATCAAGAGTGGAGTTTACCTGTCATTTCTTAGAATGAGGTGGTTGCATTTTTTTGTTTTGTTTTGTTTTGTTTTTTTAGTCTCTTTGGCTTCATTACTTGTTCTCTAAACATGCCTGAAACCTTGAATAAACAAAGTCCTGGCTTCATTCTATTAAGCCCTGGTTTTGCTCAAGAGAATAGTGGGGTTTTCTTTCCCAAGTTAATAGAATAAAATTTAAACTCTGTTTTCTCCACAAAGACTAGATGAATTTTGCCAGAGGCTTTTTCCATTTCCTAATGAGATCTAAGGAGACCATGGCATATTAATAACAGTACTAAGTGTTAAAATTCACTTATTACAAAAACAAAGGTTTCATTTCCTTACCGTTATCATTTTTCTTTTATAAAAAGAATTCACTTAATTCACCTAACTTCTCTTAAGAGTTGGTGCCATCTTGTTTTCAATGCTCAGTCAAATGTAAACCTAAGCTCTCACCTAGAGCCTCTTGCCAAGTTGCTAATTTCTATTATTCTCAACCCCCATATTGACAGCACCCTCAATCTCTCTCAGCCCTGGCGCCAAAGTTGACAAATATGCAGAAGATAGCCACAGGTAAAAGATAATCTACTCTATCTCTTTCCAAGTAGATCTATTCCTTCATGGAAATCAGTTGAGGGTAAGTGTTATTTTTATCTTTGATACTAATGCTTCACGCTGCCTCCTGGTGGTTGAACAGGATCAGATTTTTTTTTTTTTTTTCGCTGTCCTTTGGAAATACTGCTCATGGCTCCTGTGGGCTGTGGGAGCAGGGGGTCGACAAAAGATAAGGTCTCAAATCTCTTCAAACACTCCCCATACTTGCTTTGCTGCCAAGTCATTAAGCAAGGCCAGCTCCTCTCCCATATGGGCTGTTAACTTTTATTTGTTCAGTTCTGCTCTTAAACATGGCTGGCTTGAACTTTAGTTTCTTCCTGGATTGAGAAGACAGTACCCAGCATCTGCTTTAATTACAGCTGGTTGTACTAGTCTGCTGGCCTGTCTCAGATGAGCCTGGGGATATAGGTTGGTTCTTCTGGCCTCACTCATTCATTCATGAATTCATTTTTCTAATTCAACAAATTTATTTTGACCACCTAATATTCAACCATTCTAGGCAGGGGATATATTACTGAATATATCAGATAAAAAAAAAAACAACAGAAATCTTCATCTTTCTCGAGTTTATTGTCTAGAAGGAAGAGGGGTGGAGAGTCTGTACTGTATAAATTTCTGTATATAGTGTTTTAGAAAGTGGCAAGTGTTTTGAGAAAAAAATAAAATAGAAAAGGGTAAGGGAGATGACAAAGTTCAAGTGGAGAGGTTTACAATTTTAAATAAAGTGGTCAGCATGGCTTTTACTGAGAAGTGACATATGAGTCAAGAGTTGAAGAAGATGAGAAAGAGAGCCAAAAATCCAATTGCGGAAAGAATGTTCCAGGCCATGTGGTAGGAAAAATCAAGACACACTTATTAAAATGTTTTTTATATTCTTGCCTTCTAGTATAGAAAACAGATCCAAAATAGGCAATTGCAGTATACTGTAATTATTGATAAAAAATAGAGCTAAGGATGCTATGTGATGCTAAGAATGGTATGGGATCCTTATTAGGATGCTTTCAGAATGCTACAGGAACATAAAAGAGATTGGGGGAGGGTAACACTGCTCATCATTTCTCTTTGTCAGCATTTGCTAAACACAATTGGATAGAGTATAGGCCAATACTTACAGAAAAAGTAAGATTTTCATGGTGGGGAAAAATGGATTCAAATTTGTTTAGGATGGTCTATATAAAACATCCCATTTTTACAGATTCTCTACAA
This sequence comes from Neomonachus schauinslandi, assembly GCF_002201575.2. NCBI lineage: Eukaryota > Metazoa > Chordata > Mammalia > Carnivora > Phocidae > Neomonachus > Neomonachus schauinslandi. The sequence goes on along the minus strand of NC_058405.1, from coordinate 96,618,649 downwards.
TAAATAGTTTATTGAAGGACCTGAGAAATTTTCAGTAATGAAATTATTTCACTTAGCTTTGTGAACTTTCCAAAACATATCGCTCAGTGGAATCCTTGGGAAAGGCTGCTCTAAATCAGGTTCCTTGTAGACAGTCAGTTGAGGTGGTGCTAGTCTGGATGTCAGGGTATCCTGAGCCTGAGATAAGTCAACCCAAAGTCAGACTGGACGCAACCTCTCTTGAATCCCCTTTTTGTTTTAATCCATAAAATGAGAAGTGTGTTCTAAACGGCCTTTAAAGGCCCTTATGGTTCTGATCTGATTGAATCCTTTGAACTTCTTCCTTGAGGCAATATGGCAGGCCCAACATAGGTTGAGGTATCGTATAGCCTTTATTTTATAAGTATGTATTGGGTAGCTACTATGTGCTGTGTGCAGTTCTAGATTCTGGCACTGTAGCAAAGAAAGGGATAGAGAATGACCCTTTGGGAGTGTGCAGTCTATTAGAGAAGACATAATGTGTAAGCATGGGTAAGATAATTTCAGGGAATGATAGGTACTATGATGAAACAACAAACCACATGGTCGGGGAGAGAGAGAGTAACTGAATGTAGAGAGAAGAGCCATGTTAGATTGGATAGTTAGGGCAGATAACTGAGAAGGCAACATTTGAGCTGAGACTTCAACTTAAGGAGGAGCCAGTCATGCAGTAATGTGGGGGCCAATTTCCAGGCAAGGAAATGATAGAATTAAAATTCCCGAGGCAAAAAGAGTATGAAGAGTTTCAGGTTCAGAAAGAAAACATAGTTGGAATTCTGAGAAGAAAGAGAAGGGTGTGCCAGGGATCTGTTTTCTATAGTACTCTAGGCTTTGTGGGCTCTACTGTCTTTATGGTAACTACCCTGTCACTGTATCCAAAGTAGACACAGAACTTAGCATTGGGTGTGGTTGTATTCTGATAAAATGTAATTCACAAAAACACCCTGGATTAGATCCCAGGACCATGGTTTGTAGACAGCTGGGGCAAGCCATCGGGTTTCAGGTCATAGGTAAGGACCAGGTCATGTAGAGCCTTGTTGGTCATGGGAAGGGACATCTGTTTCTTTCTTAGTGCAATGAGGTTTTCAGAGTGTTCTGGCAGAGTAGTGATGTGATCAGTTTATACTGTAAAAGGCCACATAGTGTTTGGAGAATGGATTGTAGCTGCAAGAGTGCAAAGCAGGAATAAAAGGCCATGTGATGGTTATAAAGGCACAATGAATGTGATCCCTGCCCTCTACAGGCTCCCCATTTATGTGGGGAGATGTGGCAGAAAGAGAACCATTTCAGCCTGTTCAAGGCTCTGAGAAGTCCTGCTGAAACATAAATTCTTTCAGCTTTGTTTATCATAGTGCTGTTGCATATTGTGAATCTCCAAGTAGAGGCAGTAATGTGTGTGTGTGTGTGTGTGTCTGTCTGTCTGTCTAATGTGCCAATTGATAAAATGTTCTTTAATTTGTGCAGAGTAGCTTCTGGGGTTAGTTTTTATTACAGCATACAATGGGGAATTTTACATAAAGTGAAAACTGGATATAAAAAATAAAATGCAGAGAATATTTGAATACCAGACCCAGTTTAAAGTTGTGATAATATAACTTCTCTCTACTTACCTATGTTTTATTCCCTCTTAATCTTGCTAGTAGTCCATAGTGACACTTAGTCATTTGTTTGTTCGTTCATTCATCCATTCATCCATCCATCCATCCATCCATCCATCCATCCATCCATCCATCCAT